>NC_080165.1:37068231-37368231 GCF_950295315.1 Erinaceus europaeus
GTCAGGATGGAATAATAGAATTTCCCACAACTTGATGGTTGAAAGTAAAATGTTTTTTAAATGTCAATAAATTTCCAAGGCAAAAACCACAAGCAGATGTCTAAATTAATCTGATATTTGGAGGAGACATGCTCGAAGAACAATGTCAAGTAGCTCAAACTAGCTGAGAAAATCAAAGCTGCAAAATGGGGTTAAGATTCCTAGTTCTTAAGGCACATTTGTCTGAAACCTTCTTGTTGGGACTATGTGTCCCTGTAAAGGGAGATGGGTCAGACATGTAAAGTGGACCTAGGCATAGTCTTGAAACTGCTACTCCCTGCCTAAAAAGGACAAAACCCAAATGATCCAGCTTTTTTTTCCCTCTGCTCAGGCGGCAGCCAGAGCTCTCAGAACACATTAAACCAGTTCTGAGCAAGATCTTATCTGGCTAGCCACCTATTCTTTAATGCAAACAAGACATTCTCTCTAACTTAAAGCTATTAATCAGAGAACCAGCACACGGTTTTGATAGAAATTTAATGATTTGTTTCTTTAAAAATCTAAAATGTATCTTAGTCCAGAAAAGAACTTCCAAAGATTTTTCTCCACACGGTGGTAAACTAAGCCCGCCTGTTCTGTCCACGCAGCCAGTCATGTCATAGAGCTACTGCTCCACAGACTGGCAAAGACTTCGGTTAATCATTCCCCTAGCCACTCCCACCCCTCCTAGGGCAGGGGAGTTGCTGTGAGCTAGGAATCCAAAAACTGTTTTTCAAAGGGAAAAATTTCTTTTCACCAAGACTATCTGATTTAAGTGTAAGTCTGTGTACTAACCTTGTTTTCATTAATGTGTGTTAACCCCTAAGTAACTAAAGTTTGTTTTAAGTTTTAAATAAGATTTAGTTAAACAATGTGGTTTTAAAGATCCTGACTCATAGAGTTGGCACACTTTTACTGGACTAGAATACAGGACAGTTTCGTCCTTCTGATAGCTAATATCAGCATCAATTCATTAGAGATTTTCTGAGATCTCTAGGCGTGGTAAGATGCCTCTGCAGTCTCTCTCACTCTTGTGAGAATTCTAAATCTTTCCAGCACCCCAATACCAACTGCCACTGTTTGTAACAAATTCCACATTTGGACTGGCTTTCTAATAACCCAGTCTGGGTAGAGCAGTGGCCTTGCCAGGAAAAAAGTTTAAACATGGTATTCCTGGCCTGATAAAAAATTTTTATTTGGCGGATGTGATTCAACAAAATTATTTAGTGTAAAATTGTCATCTAAAAGAAATGTAACAGTAAAAATTTATTTTGAACATTTCAGCTATGAGGTTTATCTTAGCCTTTTAAGTTACATATCTAAATCAAAGTGTAAAATCTATAGTCTAGTACCCACCCTAGCTCATAGCTGCCCTAAGGGTGTGATAAGCTTTGTGATAAACAAAGTTCCTAACAATAAACTAAGTTTAACATTATACTTAAAATTGTTTAAGTGATTAAAAAAAATAGTAATCATTTTATCATGTCAACACATTAGGTATTAACTTTTTTTTTTTTTTATTCCCTTTTGTTGCCCTTGTTGTTTTATTGTTGTAGTTATTGTTGTTGTCGTCGTTGTTGGATAGGACAGAGAGAAACGGAGAGAGGAGGGGAAGACAGAGAGGGGGAGAGAAAGATAGACACCTGCAGACCTGCTTCACCGCCTGTGAAGCGACTCCCCTGCAGGTGGGGAGCCGGGGTTCGAGCCGGGATCCTTATGCCGGTCCTTGTGCTTTGCGCCACCTGCGCTTAACCCGCTGCGCTACAGCCCGACTCCCAGGTATTAACTTTTTATAAATACTGGTATATTTTATAAACAAAGAGCCTTCTAAAATCATATGAAGGTACTTAAACCAGTTTTAACTATTGAATCATCAATTCTAGTACAGGTACAGTCTATGAAGAACTGACTACTCATACGGTAAGATTAAAAACTAAGAATTTTTCTTTTTTTTATTCATGGGTGTGTGATGACTCATAAAGTCACTCATATCCTTAAATTTTTCTCTCATTTTTTTTTTTTTACAAGCCTCTTAAATTTTAACGCTTGACCTGCCATAGTGAGAGCACTTTACTGGCTCCTGCTTTGTTTAATTAAGATTCTGCTATTCAGACTTTCAAGATTAATCCCCGTGGCATAAAAGCCAATGCTCTCTGGCAGATTTATATAACTCACCTGCCCATGTTTGGTAATCAAAAACATTTTTTTTTTCTCAATTGGGACTTTTTCTAAATTCACGTGGGCTACAACTCAAACAGGTAGAAGCTCAAAAACCTTATGAGCCATATGCTCTCCTGTTTTGCTTCAATAGACATATCCATTCCATGTATTTTTGTTTCCTTTAGAACATTACTCTCATTACAGTATTCCCTATACTATAATCTTTAGGTTCAATTAAATAAAAAAAGAAGGGGACAGCAGCAACAAATGTTGGAGAGGCTGTGGGGACAGAGGAACCCTTCTACACTGCTGGTGGGAATGTAAATTGGTCCAGCCTCTCTGGACAGCAGTCTGGAGAACTCTCACAAGGCTAGACATAGACCTTCCATATGACCCAGTAATTCCTCTCCTGGGAATATACCCCAAGGATTCCATAACACCCAACCAAAAAGATGTGTGTACTCCTATGTTCATAGCAGCACAATTCATAGTAGCTAAAACCTGGAAGGAACCCAGGTGCCCAACAGCAGATGAGTGGCTGAGAAAGCTGTGGTATATATACACAATGGAATACTATGCAGCTTAAGAACAATGAGCCCACCTTATCTGACCCTTCTTGGACAGAGCTAGAAGGAATTATGTTAAGTCAGCTAAGTCAGAAAGATAGAGATGAGTATGGCATGTCCCCACTCATCAACAGAAGTTGAGAAAGAAGAACAGAAAGGGAAACTAAAAGCAGGATCTGATTAAATCGAGAGCAGGACACCAATGTAAAAACACTGTGGTGAAGGGGAGGGTGGCCATTGGGCTTCCCGGCATGGTGGAGGGTGGGGGGGGGTGGGGGTGGGTGGTGGGGATGGGACACAGTCTTTTGGTGGTGGGAGTAGTGTTTATGTACAATCCTATTAAAGTGTAAACATTATATAAACTGCTATTTAATTAATATGAGAGGCGAAAAACTGATGATATGACTAGAATTCTTAAAACACAGACTGAGTCTTTTTAATATATAGGCTGTCTTTGATATGTTCTCTCCCAAAAGCATAGACCAGGGAGAACAGAAGCAACCGATAACACAGCTATATACAAGATGCTGGGTACTATACCCCAAACCCTATCAAAGGGACTTTCCAAAGTTAACCCTATCACCAAATAATGTGATGATAACAATAACGATCCATTGTCTTCTTAAACCCTAAGACAACAGGAACCTCACATTTCCACTATAGAGCCTATATTTCCCTCAGTCCTGGAACATTAGGTTGGGGCCCACTTTTCTGCATGCTGCCCTCAATTCAAATCAAATAATATTGCATCCATGGATCACAACCTAATCAACACAATGAGTGCCACCCCAGCATACTTCACTTCAGACTGTGACCAGAGACTTCAGGTGTGATATGACAACCCTTCAGCTTCATCACTCAGGTGAGACCTTTCCTTTCATAGTATTCTCTAATTACATTCCAGGTGTTCCACTCCCCAATAAAGTCCCCAAACCTAGATATAGTCCAGGTCCCCTGAGATAGAGCATAGGTTCACCAGTGCCCATAAACTAGGGGAAAAATATATACCTGAAAGCAGAAGTACACAAGAGCATGCAGGGAATACCCCCAACACTTCATCTGCACTATTCCAGTCTTTAGGTCCATGATTGTTCAACAATTTGTTTGGCTTTGTATGTTAACTCTCTTTTCAGCCACCAGGTTCCGGATGCCAACGAGATGCTGACCAGATTTCCCTGGACAGATGACTCCATCAATGTGTACTGGAGCTCTGCTTCCTCAGAGCCCCACCCTACTAGGGAAGGAGAGAGACAGACTGGGAGTATGGATCGTTGACCAGTCAACGCCCAAGTTCAGCGGGGAAGCAATTACAGAAGCCAGACCTTCCATCCTCTGCAACCCACAATGACCCTGGATCCATACTCACAGAGAGATAGAGAATGGGAAGGCTATCAGGGGAGGGGGTGGGATGTATGTAGATTGGGTTGTGGGAATTGTGTGGAACTGTACCCCTCTTATTCTATGGTTTTGTTAATGTCTCCTTTCTTAAATAAA
This sequence comes from Erinaceus europaeus, assembly GCF_950295315.1. Taxonomy (NCBI): domain Eukaryota; kingdom Metazoa; phylum Chordata; class Mammalia; order Eulipotyphla; family Erinaceidae; genus Erinaceus; species Erinaceus europaeus. The sequence goes on from NC_080165.1 coordinate 37,072,470, forward strand.
AAAAAATTTTTTAAAGAAGGGGTATGCACCCCCCAATATTCAGTTGGCTAAAGTGTCAATGAAGTGGCTATACTAAACCTTCTTAATATTTACACAAATTTGAATTGTCCATCTATTATATCTCATTGGCAAAGCCACCCACTCTTCCAGTCATAGAGACATATTTTTTCTTTTTTCTTTTTTCAACACTGGAAGTCCATGTTTGTTTTCCTTTTATTATGGTGGATGCCATTATTGCTCTTGCAAAATCCACAGAGTTCCTGTTGGCAAGTCCTTACCATAAAGGACACCATGCCAGTATATACTCCAGCTAACCTCACCAGCCTATCCAAGTCTTCTCTTTCTGCTGACCTACCACTGCTGATTTCAATTCCTATTTATACAGAAACCATTGGCTCTGATTTCATTCTTACATGTTTATTGATCTCTCACTTTACTCCCAATGTTTCTCAATGTTCAAGAAACCTCAGCTTGACTTCTAATGTATATGCACCTCCTCTGTTTGTGTTTTGGTGCAACACCACCCTATATTTTCATGTCAATTCTTCTCTACCTGGTCCTTGCCTCCTAGTTTCACTTGTTCCATAGCTGACCCTTTATGAAGAAGAATTTCATCAGTTGGCTCTGACGACCACCAGAGAACCAGATGTGCTGTTTTTTCCCCTGGACGTCACATCGACTGACTGCTCCCCTTAGACTTGCTGGTGGACTTTGGGACAATCTCTCTATGCTGCTGAACTCATTGAAAATCAACTTCAACAGTCCATTTGACTTCACCTCTGACAGCTTGGAGCCTCTCCAGAGACAGATAAACTCCCTTGCTAAGGTGGTACTCCAGAACCACCATGGTTTGGACTTGATTTATGCTAAACAGTGTGATCTTTGTCTAGAAAAATGTTGTTTTTTGTAAATGAAACTAGATTTGTAGAACAGAGTGTTGATACCTTGCACAAACTCAGCCATGATATTAAGAATTCCTTTTCCCTTTCAATACTAACTCTTGGTTTTCTTCTTTAACTGCTTGGCTTCTGCCTCTCCTAGGCCCTTTGCTAGCTATTGTGGTCCTATTGCTGATTGCTCCTTGCCTCATTCAATTCCTCAAGAAACGCATACATGACATCATACATGTTACAGTGCAGAGGGTCTCTGTTCACCCTTACACTAGTATTCCTTTAGAGGAACATTGATCTATAGACACTGTTCATTAATTAAAGAAATAAGGAGGAGATGTTGGGACTATGTGTAAGCTTGATAGAGCTTAGGAAGAACTCCCCCATCCTCAGATGGAGGTCTGAGAAGATACCCTCTTGGTGAGTCTCTCTCAACCAAGGTGAGCAAAAGGGGGAAACTCAGACTTAGTTCTTTCCTTCTTGACTCTCAGGCCCACAGAAACCCCAATACTTCTCCCCATTAACTGCAGGCCACATGGCCGCCTACTTTTAAGATTCACTTACTCAAAGTCACCTTACCTTCTGATCACAGAAGAACACACCTTATCACACACTCCATCATACACCTCAGACCCCAGACAAGAGAAATTCCAAACTATATGGCCTTTTGATATCCATCTTCTCTCTGTCTCACCCTACTGGTTTAACCCCTATGCTTCTCTCAAATACCTTTGGATAATTAAGTTGCTTGCGTCATGGAGAATAACTGTCTTGTATCTCATCAATTCCTGTCATACCAGCCCCCTACCATAGGGGCAAGCCGACTTTAAGAAACCTGTAATTTCTGACATATTTCAATAATTCCCTTTGTTTGGTTTTCTATTTAAGTCATGTCCACCTGATAATAAATGAGATCTGAGCACACGGCAGTCTCCCTGGTGTGTTTACTTTGTGTTGTCCCTTGAGCGAGCAAGAAAGTACCGGTCCATTACCTTTCCCCTGGAGATTACCCCGCCAGAGACCCCGACATCTTCTCCCAAGTCCACTTGGCAAGAAGTGCTACTGATTCAACTTCTAGTCAGAGGAATCTCATTAATGATTAGCAGCTCAAGAACTAGGGTGACAAAAAAAAAAATCCTTACTTGTCTTTTGACTAGTAAATGAAAGGAAAGCACTTGAAGGAAAACCACTCATCAAGCTGATATCCTTCCCAGATGCTAAGGGGGTAAGTAATCTACTTTGGCATTAATTTGAGATGTCTTTAAGGGTCCTCTCTGTATAGCAACCACCATATTTTATATAACCCTCAACTTCCAGGTTTTCTCATACTGATTAAAAAAATGTGAATGGAAATATAAAAGTATCTCCTTAACAAGGTGGAGAGGAGAGAGATGGAAGCATGAAGTTGAAGTTTTATGTTTGACCATTCATACACGTTGAAATAATGCCAGCCATGGAGGACATTTCCTAGAGACAGGAATGTTAGATTTTTAAAAGTATTTAAAAGCTGAATTGAGGGAGGTAAACTTGGGGTGGGGACTGGCTTGTGAACAAATATTAGCTCTTTGATTTATCAGTTGGGTGACCTGGACATAAAATAACATCTCCATCCTAAAATTATGGAATATATATCATGACTATATCATGGTTATATACTTCTGCAAAACTTGGCATTTGTTTTTTTTAACTATTTAAAAATATTTTTAGAGAATATATTATGCTTAGCAAAATAAGAGATGAAAGATAACTATTGGATGGGTTCACTCATATGTGGAATCTTGGAATCTAGATAACTGATACACATGACTTCCAAAAACAAAAAAAGGAAAGTAAGAAGTTGCAAACTGTTTCTAAGACATATGAAAACTATGGTAGTTGTCCTTGGGAAGTAAAAGGGTGGGGACACAGAACTTTGGTAGCGGATGTAATGTAAAACTATATCCTATAATCCTACAATCTTTGAACCAACTGTAATTAATCACACACACACACAAAGATAAAAAGAAAAGGAAAGCTTTTTGGAGACTTTAAGTCTTTTTTTCTTTCTCCCTTCCTTTCTCTCTCTCTCTCTCTCTCTCTCTCTCTCTTTCTCTCTCTCTCTTTCTCTCTTTTTTACTAGAGCACTGCTCAGCTCTGGCTTAAGGTGGTATGGGGGATTGAACCTGGGACTTTGGATCCTCAGACATAAGAGTTTCTTTGTACAGCCATTATGCTATATAACCCCACCAGAGAGTTTAAGTCTTTGAGTATGGTATTTAAAGCTGAACATCAGGCTTGGCAATGGTGCACCTGCATATAATATATATATATTAGGGCCCACATTCTTGGTCACCACCTGCAGCAGTAAAGTAATGCTGAAAGTGTTTCTCCTTCTCTCCTCTTTCTACCTCCTCCTCTTTTCTCAACTTCTCTCTTTCTTATCTTTCTTAAAAATATAAACTAGAATATTTCTATGGGGTGGGAGGGAAGAGTGCTCAGTCCTTGGATAGTACTGGAATTTGAACACAGGGTCTCATACCTGCCAACCATGCTCTCTATCTTTGAACCACTACCACCCCCTGGATTTTTTTACTCCAAGAAAGTACACTCCATATATGCCAGTGATGAATCTGTAAAGCTGTTTAAGGAAAATGACTGGAAATAATCAGTATTCAATGACCACACTGTTAATGTGCAACCAAGTAGGATACTTTTAACATGAAAGAAAACTGTAATCACATTTACATGGAACTATTTTTTTATTTTTTAATAATTTTGTATTTAGGAAAAGGAAACATTGACTAAACCATAGGATAAGAGGGGTACAACTTCACACAGTTCCCACCACCAGAACTCTGTATACCATCCCCTCCCCCTGATAGCTTTCCTAGTCTTTAACCCTCTGGGAGTATGGACCCAAGGTCATTGTGGGATGCAGAAGGTGGAAGGTCTGGCTTCTGTAATTGCTTCCCTGCTTAACATGCTTAACAGGTTGATCCATACTCCCAGCCTGTCTCTCTCTTTCCCTAGTGGGGAAGGGCTCTGGGGAAGCAGAGTTCCAAGACACATTGGTGGGGTTGTCTGTCCAGGGAAGTCTGGTCTGCATCCTGCTAGCATCTGGAACCTGGTGGTTGAAAAGAGAGTTAACAGAAAGAAAGAAAGAAAGAAAGAAAGAAAGAAAGAAAGAAAGAAAGAAAGAAAGAAAGAAAGAAAGAAAGAAAGAAAAGAGAGTTAACATACAAAGCCAAACAAATTGTTGTCCAATCATGGACCTTCTTCTTCTAGCGTCTGCCCTTCTTCCGTAGCCAGTCAACAGCGTCAGGTTGAAAGCTGTCAGGAGCTGCTTGTTGCTGGCTTTGAAAGTGACTGGGATCCATGTGGATTCAGTCGGCTAGGAAGGATCGTCAGTTTCCCCAGTGAATGGGTACTCACGGGATGCACCACGAGAAGGTCGATCCAATGCATCCCTATCATGGACCTAAAGGCTAGAATAGTGCAGATGAAGAGTGGGGGGAGGCCTCCATTTTGTAGATAGCTAGTAGGCATATTTAAGTTATATTCCAAAGGGCCTGTGGCTATACTAGCATTGTTTTTTTGTTTGTTTTGTTTGTGCCTGAGCCTGAAATTTGATATGCAGGTGGATCCTAATTATTGTCTGGGGAGGTGATGTCATGGCTGGCAGAAGGACCAGAAAGCCGGATCAGGGAAGAGAGTAGATCCCAAATATGGGAAAGGTGTATAAATATTGTTGACTATAAACCTCATCAATTTTATGTGATCTGGGGCCCATATTCAGCTTAAGAGCCTATGTGACCCCTGCATCCCTGTAGATCTGAGCTCACATTCTGTGGTCATAAGTAGGAATGTTCCAAGCTGTCCCAATATCAGGACCCATCTTCTTAAGGTGTAGCATAGAGTATATTGTCCAGCCTCCCTTCGGAGGATGGAACATTCTCTACCAAAGTTGGTCCAAATTGAGGGCAAGGTCCTATGAGGGCCCACAAAGGGGTCTGTTGTGTTGTTCCTGGTAGGAATGACCAGTAACAATGGAGAGAGGGATTTATTTGAGATCTAGGCCCATCATGTCTGTTCAGGAATCTCAGGACTCTCTGACTAGGGCCCCAGCTGATGGGGTGGCCTGATAGTGACTAAAGAGTCATCATTAAAGTATGCCAGTCTCTTGCCCTTATTCAATTTTTGCAGTCCTTGCTTTGATGAGGTTAGCTTTGGATTGAGTGAGAGAACTGTAATAGGAAGTAGGTGAGGAGGGTATCTAAGTCTAAGTAGACTCTATTTCATTATGAGCTTGAAACTGACTCACTACAGACTATTGTGTATTTTTGCTTTCAGGTATATATTTTGCCCTAATTTATGTGGACATATGCTCCATCTTACGGGACCTGGTCTATATCTAGGTTTTGGGATTTAGTTAGGACGTGAACCCCCTGGAATGGAATTTGAGAATACTATGAAAGGAAAGGTCTCGCCTGAGTAATGAGGCTGAAGGGCTAACATTCCATGCCTGATGTCTCTGGACACAGTCTGAAGTGAAGCATGCTGAGGTGGTACTTATCGCGTTGATTAGGTTGGGATCAGCAGATGCAATATCATTTGGTATGAATTGAGAGAAGCATGCAGGAAAATTAGCCCCACACTAGAGGTTCCAGGACTAGGGGAAATATAGGCTCTAAAGAGGAAGAGGGAGGTTTCTGCTGTCTTAGGGTTTAAGAAGACAGTAAATAGTTATTGCTATAATCACATTATTTAGGTTAACTTTGAAATATCCCTTTGTTAGGATTTTCTGTATCATATACAACATCACCATAATTTATGTCCTTTGACATTATTTGTATATAGCTGTGCCACTGGTTGCTTCTTTCTCCCTGGTCTAAGCTTTTAAGAGAGTCAACATATCAAAGACTCAGCATATGTATTAAAAAGACAGTTTGTGATTTAAAAAAGTTTGAGACATTCAATGATTTTTTCCCCTCTCATATTAATTAAATAGTGATATATATGACTATAAATGAATAGGAGTGTACATTAACACAATTCCCACCACCAAAAGACTGTGTCCCATCCATCCCTGCCCACCCCCCATCCCTTGAAGCTGAACATTCACCCTTATCCTCAACCCAGGGTTTTTACTTTGGTGCCCTACTCCAAATTCAGTCAAATCCTGCTTTGAGTTTTCCTTTCTATTATTCTTTCTCAACTTCTTTTTATGAGTGGGATCATCTCATACTTATCTTTATCTTTCTGACTTAGCTCACTTAACATAATTCCTTCTAGCTCCATCCAAGATGAGTCAGAGAAGGTGGGTTCATTGTTCTTAATAGCTGCATAGTATTCCATTGTGTATATATACCACAGCTCTCTCAGCCACTCACTCTTCTGTTGTTGGGCACCTGGGTTGCTTCCAGGTTTTAGATATTACTAATTTTGCTGCTATGAACATAGGAGTACACATTTCTTTTTGGTTGGGTATTATGGAGTACTTGGGGTATATCCCTAGGAGAGGGATTTCTGAGTCATATGGAAGGTCCATGTCTAGCCTTGTGAGAGTTCTCCAGATTGCTCTCCACAGAGGCTGAACCAGTTTACATTCCCACCAGCAGTGCAGAAGGGTATGAATCCATTTTTAAACCATTTTTAAACTTCATAGTTCACTAAAACAGAAACATTCACACAAGAAATACTAATGTAACAGTGGTAACACAAAAAAGAATGGGTGATGTTATTAGTGATATAAATTTTTTAGATAAATTGTAACATGTGGAAGAGGGTAAATAGAAATTTCCCCAGTGTTGTTTTTTAAGACCCTATGGCTATTTATAAAGTTTACTTATATAAAGAATGGGTGTGGGGGTCGGGTAGTAGCACAGTGGTTAAGCGCGCATGGCTAGAAGTGCAAGGATCAGCATGAGGATCCCAGTTGGAGCTCCAGGCCTCCCACCTGCGGGGGATGGGGGTCGCTTCACAAAAGGTGAAGCAGGTTTTCAGGTGTCTTTCTCTCCTCTTCTCTGTCTTCCCCTCCTCCCTCCATTTCTCTCTGTCCTATCCAACAATAATGACATCAATAACAACAATAATAATAACAACCACAACAAGGATTAAAAAAAAAGGCAACAAAAGGGGAAAAATAGCCTCCAGGAGGAGTGGATTCATGGTGCAGGCACCAAGCCCCAACAATTACCCTGGAGGCAAAAAAAAAAAAAAGGAAAAGAAAAAAGAATGGGTGTGATTGAGTCCTGGAAATTGGGCAAGCAGTAGAGTAGAAATGGGATCCAAAAGAACACGATAAAATTGCAGTCATTAAGTGAGAAAGTGGTGTAATACCATTGGGCATGTACAGTCAGAGAGGGTCTAACAGTTCCTTCTAATGTAACAGCTCAATACACTGAATCCAGCTTGTTTCTGCTGGGGAAAAATACTCCTGAATATTGAAGCATTTAATTATAAAAATATACTTAAGTACTACAACTCATTTTGCCACAATGGTATTCAATTAGGTCTAGTTAAGTACAGTGTTTAAATGTTTAAAATGATTTTGTTAAGCCAGCAAGTTTGACTCATCAGTAGTCTTACACATATTTTTGTAATACAAAAGATTTATACATTTCATAAATTAAATAATAAACATAATACATAAATATCATTGTTCTATATAAAGTGCCACACACAAAATTCCCTTGGGTATTAAAAACCTAATATCATACATAGTAAAAATAATTTTAGTTCATTCAATATGCATAGAGGTTAAGACCTCTCTGTTAATTATTTCTAGAAGTCTGTAAATACACCATCATCAAAATAATATGTGACTAGAATGATTTTAACTGTGGAGTTGAATTGTTATGTGGAAAACTGGGAAATGTCATCCATGCACAAACTATGGTATTTTACTGTTAACTGTAAACCATGAATCCCCTAATAAATAAATTTTTTTAAAAAATTTTTTATTTAAGAAAGGATTAGTGAACAAAAGCATAAGGTAGGAGGGGTACAACTCCACACAATTCCCAACACCCAATCCCCATAACCCACCCCCTCCCATGGTAGCTTTCCCATTCTCTATCCCTCTGGGAGCATGGACCCAGGGTCGTTGAGGGTTGCAGAAGGTAGAAGGTCTGGCTTCTGTAATTGTTTCCCCGCTGAACATGGGCGTTGACTGGTCGGTCCATACCCCCAGTCTGCCTCTCTCTTTCCCTAGTAGGGTGTGACTCTGGGGAAGCTGAGCTCCAGGACACATTGGTGGGGTCTTCAATCCAGGGAAGCCTAGCCAGCATCCTGGTGGCATCTGGAACCTGGTGATTGAAAAGAGAGTTAACATATGAAGCCAAACAATTTGTTGAGCAGTCATGGATCCCACGCTTGGAATAGTGGAGAGGAAGTGTTAGGGAGGTACTCACTGCAAACTCCAGTGTAGTCCTGCTTTCAGGTATATATTTTGCAGTAGTTTATGGATACGTGTGCACATAAGCTCTCTCTCATAGAAACTGGTGTATATCTAGGTTATGGGACTTTGTTAGAAAGTGAACTACCTGAGATGAAATTAGAGTGTACTATTAAAGGAAAGGTCTCACCCGAGTAATGAAGCTGAAGGGTTGTCATTCCACACGTGAAGTCTCTGGATACATTCTGAGGTGAAGCATGTTGAGGTAGCAATCGTTGCTTTGGTTAGGTTGTGATCGGCAGATGCAATGTTATTTGGTTTGGATTGGGAGATGCATACGGGAAAGTGGGCCCTATCCAAGGGTTCCAGGACTGGGGGAAGTAGGGGCTCTATAGTGAAGATGTGAGGTTCCTGCTGTCTTAGGGTTCAAAAAGACAATCAATAGTTAATATTATCATCACATTATTTGTTAATTGGGTTAACTTTGAAAAGTCCCTTTGTTATGGTTTGCTGGACAGTATCCAGTATCTTGTATATAGCTGTGCTATTGGAAGCTTCTAATCTACTTGGTCTAGGCTTTTGAGAGAGTCCGCATATCAAATACATAGCCTATATATTAAAAAGATTCAGTTTGTCTTTTGAGAAACTTTGAGACATACAATTGATTTCCCCCTCTCATATTAATTAGCTCCTGATTTATATGTCTACATTTTGCTAGGAGTGTACATAAACACCATTCCCACCACCAAAGGACTGTGACCCATCCCTCCCGCCCACTACCACCCCCCACTGGCCCAGGAAGCTACATGCCTACCCCTCACCACTGGGTTTTTACTTTGGTGCCCTACTTACAATTTGATCAGGTCCTGCTTTTAGTTTCCCTTTCAGATCTTCTTAGTCAGCTTCTGTTGATGAGTGGGATCATCCCATACTCATCTTTATCTTTCTGACTTAGTTCACTTAACATAATTCCTTCTAGCTCTGTCCAAGATGGGTCAGAGAAGGTGGGTTCATTTTTACTATCATACATAGTAAAAATAATTTTAGTTCATTCAATATGCATAGAGGTTAAGACCTCTCTGTTAATTATTTCTAGAAGTCTGTAAATACACCATCAGCTTGTGGTTAAAATAATATGTGACTAGAATGATTTTAACTGTGGAGTTGAATTGTTATGTGGAAAACTGGGAAATGTCATGCATGCACAAACTATGGTATTTTACTGTCAACTGTAAACCATGAATCCCCTAATAAATAAATTTTTAAAAAAGAATTATTTGAACTTATTACAAAAAATGTTGATACTCAGTTATAAGTGACAAATATCTGTGATACTCACAGTGAATCAAATGAGGAAGCATTGTAGAAGTCATCAGGGCCACTAAAACTCAGATCTTGAGTATGGTAGAGAATTCCACTGGAGCAAGCATAATCTGAAGCAGTCCATAATCTGTGGTAGGTCCATTAATAATAAATCAACTAACCTCAGCTACTTGCTAGTCATGAGAGATTTACTGAATCTCTGTAATGCCTGATGAAGATGCTGCTCCTTTCTATTATTGTTTGCTATTATCACTTATTATTATTATTGACAACAGGAAAGTGAAACACATAAATTTCTTGCTGGTGATATTTGGCACCCTAGATAAAATGGCAGCTTGCATTTAAACTGGTAAATGACTAGTTTCAGAGGTATCTCTGGCACACAGTGAACCCTCTAAATATTAAATTTATGTACTTCTAAATCCTAGGTAAAATATACCTTTGTATTGAGTTCCTTATGCCCCATCAGATGAATATTAACTTTTGTTTGCTTGACACCCAACTGTTAAAATGTTCCTAATGGGTCTCTTTTCTCCAGGTTGACATCTATGGATTATTTATCTCTGTGATAGGTGAAAACTAGTCATCATCAGGAAAAAAAAAAAAAAAACATAATGGCTGCAGTGATGGAGATGAACCCCACAGCAGGAAAGAGTAATTGTTCCCAAGAAATGCAAGTGGACAAGAAGCTCATTCCTAGGAAAGGTAAACTTAACCTCAACCATTGGCTTTAGGATTTTGTAGATTATCTGCTGTGTCAAAATGTAAAAAAAAGAAAAGAAAAGAAAAGAAAGAAAGAAAGGAAGAAAGAAAGAAAGAAAAGGATCTGTATCTTCCAAATTGTTTAGTTCTTTTAGGTTTCAAGTAATATTAACATGTTTTGCAAATACCACTATTATTCAAAAAATATTTTTGGTAATTGCCTTTAATCTTTATATTCTTTTACATTTTTACATTTTAACATGGTTAGTTGCTAACAAGTAATATACTTGTTAGGGAAAGATAGACACCTACAGATCTGCTCCACTGCTTGTGAAGTGACCTCCTCTGAAGGTGGGGAGCTGGAGGCACGAACCCTGATCCTTATGCAGGTCCTTGAGCTTTGTGCCATGTGCACTTAACCCACTGCGCTACCACCCGATCCCATCTCATCACTTTTTACCTATCAGATAAGATAAATTCACATTACTCATTTGTGATATATTAGTCTCTGTGTGCTATATTCCCCTTCAGTAGCCTTTGACCTCTAAGATCCCAAGGCAACTTATGTAAAATCAGAAGCTAAAGAACTCAAACTACTAGTTAATTTTATTGACATAAGGAGTCACCACATAGCCATGAATCATGAAGAAAAATCTGTACAAGTTATTGTATTTGACTTCCTCACTCAGTTTACTTCTAGCCTACTTCTTTCAAATTCTCCCCATACCCCTCATTCACTAAAAGACCTGTGTTGCACTTGAAAAGAAAACAGTTGACACTGAGTTGAAGGTATTCCTACTAATTTCAAAGAACATTTTTCTCTGAAATTTTGAGCACTTGAAGATTCAGGGTATTGACATCCCTTGCCATACCTTAGAGCCACAGATATGTGCACTTGAGTTGCAGCAAAGTTAGTTAGTCTCATAAAGTCACCTGGAATAAAATACAACATACTGCATCCTTACAGTATAGTGGTTTAGTGCATAGATACTTTCACTGGACTGTCAAAACAAACAAACAAAACACCAGCACACTGGGGCCCTATTGGGGGAGTCCTGAGATTCCCAAACAGAAATGAATAAATCTGCCTGTTTGTTTCCTTACATAGATAAAATGATGGTAGTACTAGTTGCTGCCTTGTAGTGTTGCTATGAAAATTAAATGAATTCTTAGTTAAAATGTTAAATGGAATATAAGGTGATCTGATAAACCTACTGACATCCTCCTCTCTGAAGCTTTCTCCTTTTTGTCCTCCAGGGTACCACGCTCTCCTGGTTTTCCTCCTACCCCATTGACCATTTTATTCCAGATATTTTTTTTCCTGATTTCTCCTTATTCATCTGACTTTTGAATATTGCAGAGTATTTGAGTCAGCTCATGATCACATTTTCTTTCTTCAAATATTATGACTTTATACTATAGGTAGAGATACCATCTATAGGTTATTTACTCCCAGTGTCTTACTTAGGTTGACCTCTACCTCGTCTCTACATTCTAGAATTGTACATACAACATTCTCAACATCTTCTATTGGGTGTCTAAAGTACATCTCTATCTTAACTATCCAATAATAAACTTTTAACCACAATTCTCCCCCATAACTTGCTTCTTCCACAGAACTTCTTTTCTTAGTCAATAGCAACTGTATTTAGTTGTATAGAACAAGAGCCTTGTCAATACATCTCCCTTTTGTATCTATTGGATTGAAAACTTGAGTTAATGTCATTCCTTTACTGGAAATACATGTGCTATTTAAATAATCAGGTGATGGTCTGTGTCATTTCTGTAATGATTTATAATATGATTCTAAATTAATTTCAATAAAGAAAGCACTAATGTAGTGTCTTATTTCCAGTTCCAAGTTTAGGTTCTACTCGTTATGTAATAGCCTTCATCACACATCTCTGCAACTTCACACTTAAGGCACAAGGTGTTATCATGAATATCACCATGGTAGCCATGGTCAATAGTACAGACCATTGGTTCCAGTTTAATGGTTCCACTGAGATGCTGCCTGTTGACTCATTTGATAGCCAAAATAATGTTTCAAAGAGTCGTCCTGCAGAAGTAAGCAATGCAAGATTTAATTTGTACTCTTGTTTTTGATGTATTTACTTTTCAGAATTTATAAGTTATAAAGTTTTAATTGGTAACATTGAGATTTTAAAGCAAGCTAAAGATCTGGAAATTATTCTTTAGCTATTTGAGAGTCTTTATAAAAATGATTGACTATAATATTTTCTGTGTATTTAAGGTTCCTCTTTATGATTGGAGCCCTCAAATCCAGGGTATCATCTTTAGTTCTCTCAACTATGGCGTAATTCTGACACTGGCCCCCAGTGGATATATAGCTGGAAGGATAGGAACAAAGCGAGTGGTTGCTATTGCTTTGTTTGGATCTTCACTTTTCACACTTTTAACTCCTCTGACAGCTGGCCTTGGATTATTTTGCCTCATTGTAACCCGAATACTTCAGGGTTTAGCCCAGGTACTCAGACATTTTATAAATATGAATTGGACATGAATATCCAGATATCACCATATATAAAGAACTCTGTTTTCATTTCAGGGATCAGGATTGGGAGGTCAGTGTGCTCTTTGGGAAAAATGGGGTCCTCCACAGGAGCGAAGCCGACTTTGTACCATTGCTCTCTCAGGTAGAAAACATGTAACTGAAACAAAAGACCTACAACCCGACATTTGTTTTTTAACAGCTCCTCTATTATATGGTTCTATGTCTTCTGCTCAGTGTTGATCAACAATTTTCAGTCAAGAAGATATTTTACTTTTCTATGATGTGCTACTTGGTTCTTTTTCCTCAGGTTGTGACATGACTGCATCTATAAAGTGGGTTTTTTGTTATTAAAAATACTTTATATAGTCAAAGTGATCATTCTTTGTTTTCATGGTTTTTGTTTTTTGAGTCATAGATGGAAGGTTAAAAAGCATTTACAAATGTGTTTTCTTAAAATTTGTGTGGTCTTGTTTTTTGCTTAAATTTCTGACATTTAAACTTTTAACATTTAAACTTGTATTTAGTGTATGGATTCAACTTAATTTTCTTTGGAATTGATATCATTTGTCTTGAAATTTTCTTGTAATGATTTATATAGAGAGAGTTCCTAAAGTGAATATTCTGTAAAGAGAAGCTTAAGTTTTACTTGGGAAGAAAAAATAATGAAATGAGTGTGGTTAACAACTAAGAAAATCCTAAAATGCATGCTAGGTTAAAAAACAAAGAAGGGGGAGTCGGGCTGTAGCTCAGCGGGTTAAGCGCAGGTGGCGCAAAGCACAAGGACCAGCATAAGAATCCCGGTTGGAACCCCAGCTCCCCACCTGCAGGGGAGTCTCTTCACAGGCGGTGAAGCTGGTCTGCAGGTGTCTATCTTTCTCTCCTCCTCTCTGTCTTCCCCTCCTCTCTCCATTTCTCTCTGTCCTATCCAACAACAACAACAACAATAATAACTACAACAATAAAACAACAAGGGCAACAAAAGGGAATAAATAAATAAAATAAATATTAAAATTAAAACAAAGAAGGATAGTTTTCTAGATATTTTACAGATACCAAGAGAATCAGACACACACACACACCCTGTTTGTTGCCTCTCTCCCTTTCTTTCATCCTTTCTTCTTCCTCTAAGGTTATCTCTGGGGCTCAGTGATAGTACTACGAATCCACTGTTCCTGATAGCTTTTTAAATTTTTCTCCTCATTTTATTGGACAGGATAGACAGAAACAGAGAGGAGAGGGAGATAGAGAGGAACAGAAAAAAAAATAGACACATGAAGAGACACATGGGGAGTAGGAGCTCAAACCCCAATTGCACATGCCTTTGTGCTTAGTTCTATGTACACTTAACCTGGGGTGCCACTTTCCAGTCCCCTGTTTGTTTTTATTACCACCAGGGTTATTACTGTAGCTCAGTGCCTGCACAATGAATCTACAACTCCTGGTGGATATATATAGTGTTTTTTAGTGACAGAAAGCAGTTGAGAGGGAGACAGAGAACTTAAGAGACATCTACAACATTGCCCCACTACTCATGAAACCTCACTCTTCCAGGTGAAAAATGGTGACTTGAACCCAGATTCTTGAGAACTCTAATGAATATGTTCTGCTAGGTGTACCACCACCAGTCCCTGTGAATGTTTTTTAAAATTTACACTCTATTAATATTTTATTTGGATTAGTTCTTAGTATTTTGGAATTTAGTATCACCCTTTCTTGCTTTTTGCTTTCTTCAAATTTCGAATATGTGGGCACGTCAATACCTATATTTTATTTTTGAAGGCATCTGTGAACCAACTGTGATAACCAAAGTGAGTTTCCTTAATCCAGATTGAAGCTTATAACTCCATATTAGTAAGTACATGCTAAAGTGACATAGTGTGAAACTCCAAGGTTGAGAGTATGTGTGCAAGCACACACTACAGTGTTCTTTTATTTATTTTTATTTTTTTATACATAAACACCATTCCCACCATCAAAAGGCTGTGTCCCATCCCAAGCACACACTACAGTGTTCTAAAGGAGAATATCAGAATGATCCCATTTCAATAAATTTCAAAAAATAAAAACAGCATATACTTAGGTATATACCTTCTAATTCATTTCCTATATCCACAAACATTTGTTTGAATATTAAGTGATTTCAATATACTTAAATCAAGTAAAGCTCTAAAATATGAAACAACTGAATAGAGATCAATTTAGTCTAAAATTAAGTGAAAATATGACCAATGAACAGATATTGAAACTCCTCTGTATCTAAACAGTATTTTAAACCCTAAGATTGAACACAATCACTTGAAGAAAGAATATTTCAATAGATAGATAGTCAGGTCTCAGCCAGAGGAGAATGAGTGACCAGCAGCAGGAGCTAAGAAACTTCTGATGTGATTATTAGGCAGCTTTTATTCTGAGCCATAGGGTTTATGGTCCCACATATTGCTGGAGTTGTGTAAGTGACCAAGGGTTTGGCAAGGCCATTAAAGAACTTTAATAAGAGCTATTGCAATGTTAGTGTCCCAAGGAGCAGAAAGATTGTAGGAATACATGGACTTGACTGTGTTGAGGGTGAAAGAGGAAGAGGCAGAGAGGCAGGATGCACAACCTTTTGAGTTTTCATCTTCAGTCACTCAGGTGTTATTCTGAAGCGTATTGTTTAATTTCCGTATTGTTTAATCTCTTTTGAGGATATTTCTTTTCTTGATGTCTAACTTCATAGTGTTAGAAAAGATACCTTCTATAATTTCAATATTCATATATTTATTAAGGATAAATGCCAGGGGAACTTTTAAATTAATGACTAACTTTTATGATAAAATTCTATGAAATGATTTGTTAATTAAATTTTAGAACAACATAAAACAAAGTGTGCCTTTCATCTACAGTGTTACTAAAGAATTACCAAACAATGAACTTACAGAAGGCCATATGAAGTAAAACATAACTCAGAAGTTAATATATTCTAGTTTTAATATATTCTTTTTAATATATTCTAGTTTTTTTTAACACCTGAGACCTGCTTCACCACATGTGAAGCAACCTCCCTGCAGGAGGGGAGCTGGCAGCTAGAGCTTGGATCCTTGCATTGGTCCTTGCACTTCGTGCCACGTGCATTTAACCCGGTGTGCCACTGCCCAGCCCCCCACATCTCTTTATGGTTTAGTGATATTGATCTATAGCATGTAGTCCGTCATTCTGAAGTTGTCTATTAGGTGAGAACACAGAATCCAACAGCCTACATTGTGTTTTTGTAGGACTAATGTTGGGAGTCTTTATTGCCATTCTCCTGGGTGGTGTCATCAGTCAAGCATTTGGATGGCCTTTTGTCTTCTACATCTTTGGTAAGTTGCTGTCTCTCCATTCCCGGGTTCTTATATCTAGGGAGATTCATCTGAGTATCTATCATGTGTACTATTCTGTAAGAAATGAGTGAAAAAAATACTAGAAAAGAAAATGTCTTATGAAAGTTAGAATCTCTCACACCTATGATGTTATTATCTCACCATAATGCATTTACTGACACAGATGGGGCAAGAAGTCCAGATGTGGCAATAGATAAGGCAAGTTCTGCAATCTTTGCAGGCAGAAAGGATAGTTTTGCAGATCAGTAGTTTGTGAGAGTTAGAAAAAAACAGATTGCCACTGCTGGGTTTTGTCTCAAATTAAATGCAGCAATAATGGGTCCCACATAAACATTAAAATGTCTGAAAGAGAGAAAAAACTAGATACCAATAGGATGATTTTTGCCAACCTCAGCATTTTGTCCAGAGCCTTCCATAAAACTATTAGAAATCAAAACCTATTTATTCTTCCACTTCCACTTTGTTACTTTTGATATTCCCATTTCAGCTATGAAGTCAGAAGACAGTAAAACATTATCACTAAGTTGTTCAAAGAAATAAACTGTTAAGAAATATTTCACCTCTGTTTTCATGTAATTTTGTAAATAAATATTAAATCATTAATAAGATTTAAAAAAATAATTCCATACACACAGAAAATATCCCAGTGAAGGTGGATATATATATATTTCTTTTTTCTTTTGCCTCCAGGGTTGTTGCTGGGCTTGGTGGTTGCACCACAACTCCAATGCTCCTGGAGGCTATTTTTTTCCCCTTTTGTTGCCCTTGTTGTTTATTGTTGTTGATATTATTTTTGTCATTCTGTTGTTGTTATTGGATAGGACAGAGAGAAATCGACAGAAGAGGGGAAGACAGAGAGGGAGAGAAAGACACCTGCAGACCTGCTTCACCACTTGTGAAGCTACCCTCCTGCAGGTCGAGAGCCTGGGGCTCAAAGCACTTCATGCCATGCTACGCTACTGCCCAACCCTCCATCAGGGTATTCTTGACTGTTGCTTTGTCCCTTTTACAATTTCCTTTGTAATGAACCAGTAATCATAAGTAGATATTTCCCTTAGTGTTGAGGGTTGTTCAACAAACTAAACTTGAGAAGACATTGTGGGTATCCCCAACTTTCTAGTTAAATTAGACAGAAGTATGAGTAGACAGTGGACCCATTATTTTTGACTAGCATATGCATGAAGAGAAGGTAGAGGGAAGAATCTCATAGGACTGAGCCGTCTCTTATCCAGTATCATTTGAGCTCTGGGTAGTTAGTATTTGAATTGAGTTTAACTGTAGAAAACCATGCTGGTGTCAGAATTATAATTATTTTAAATAGAATAATGGCTTTCCTTCACTAATACTAAACATAAAAAGTTTTTTAAAAACACTAAGAAGCTTGTTGGTGGCACATTTAGTTAAGTGCACATATTCCCATGAGCAAGGATCCAGGTTCAAGCCCCCGCTTCCCACCTGCGCAGTGGATGCTTCATGAGCAGTGAAGCAGATCTGCAGGTGTCCATCTTTCTTTTTCCCTTTCCATTTACCCCCTCCCTTCTCAATTTCTCTCTGTCTCTATCCAATAATAATAAAAAACAATAAAAAAAAAAACTTTGTGCCAGTTCTAGGACCTGTGACTTCCACAAACACAAATAATCAAGTTATGTGAAGGAGTGAGTTCTGTTAATAGAAAGTGATACTCATGTATTTTTATTTATTTATTTTTTTGAGAGATATAAAAGTGACATAATGAGTAAGGAGTTGTACTGAAAAGGTCTCAATGTAAAAGAAATTCACAGACAGCACAGAAGTCTGTTCGGTTACCATTATTATTCTATGTTTGCAGGAGGTATTGGTTGTATTTGTTGCCTTCTTTGGTGTTTTCTGGTCTATGATGATCCCACTTCTCACCCATGGATAAATATCACAGAAAAAGAATATATCATATCCTCCTTGGCTCAACAGGTATGTTTAAGGACCACATTCCTCTCCAGTGATCTTGTGCCAATATTTGGATTTCTCAGGGTACACAAGAAGATCTCGTTTTTGAGCACTGTTTAAAAACTATTCTTAGTCCACTGAATTGAGACCTTGCATCCTTTTCAATAATTAGTTTACCTTCCAGATGTGAATCTCTTTTGAGTCACTTATGAACAAGCCTCAGATCTTATTATTCTGATCAGTTTTTTTTTTTTTTTCTTCTTTCAGGTCGGCTCTTCTAAGCCATCTTTTCCCATCAAAGCCATGGTCAGATCTCTTCCTGTTTGGTCCATATTTTTATGCTGTTTCAGTAATAATTGGTTAATTAACACACTGGTTGCATACATGCCAACTTACATTAGCTCCGTGTTCAATATTAACATCAGAGATGTAAGTATATTTTCCTCCATTATTTTTCCTGTTAGTGTGACCCAATATGATTATTCTGCCTTCAAAAATCATTCCATCTAGAAAAACTTATCTGTTACCACCAAGAAATGTATTATTTAACACTTGTGCTGGTAGTTTCTCTGAAGATATAATTAGAAAGGCTACTGATTTTCCTGAATACGCTTTCAGGCTAAATAGGATGACTAATTATTAATGTTTTATCGATAAAAGATATAGTTTCACTACCTCATTATGATATTTTACTCAACTTCTCCCACCTTAGAATGGGTTCCTGTCTGCCCTTCCTTTTATTGTCTCCTGGGGCATTGGTCTCCTGGGAGGCCAGCTGGCAGATTTCCTTCTGACCAAGAATGTTAGGCTTGTTACAGTGAGGAAAATTGCCACAGTTCTAGGTAAGCACAGAGCCTAAGAGTCAGATAATTCACAAGGCCTCCAATAGACAAATATGCATCTCATTGTTTAATTGTTTGTTCCTCGTTTCTTAGGAAATCTCCCCTCTGCAGTACTCCTTGTGGTCCTGCCCTATCTCAACTCTACCTATATCACAACAATGACTTTCCTGACTCTCTCTTGTGGACTAATCCCCTTATGTCAGTCAGGGATCTATATCAATGCCTTAGATATTGCTCCAAGGTAAGACTGTGAACTCTACTCTTAATCTCACATTTTTCTGAAAAATGTTTATAGACTTTAGCTTTATGGTTACCCCAGAGTTATTTTCTGAAGTTATTTAAAAAATAATAAATTGTGGGTCATGACCACAGATTGACCTTTGGAGATTTATTTCAGCTAGGGGGGAGGGGGGAGCACTACTGGTTGCTTTTATGGACTCTCACTGAAGAGACTCAGTACACATGATTTTTGTTAGCATTATATGTTGGATTCCTACATGGAGAGGAGGGCTGAAATATACTGTAAATGATGTCTTTAGATCTAGCCTGGAACTCTTGTGTCATCCACAGACATTCTAGTTTCCTCATGGGAGCCTCCAGGGGATTTGCCCAAACAGCAGCTATCCTAGCACCCACTGTCTGTGGATTTCTCCTCAGTCAGGTAAAAATTTCTGGTCAAGGAGGACTCTAAATTCTCTGCCCAATCCATTATAAAAAAAGAAAGAATGAATAATGTATTAATTTTTGAGGAATTAACTTAAATTATTGGTTTATTTTCCAGGAAGATCAACTCTCTTAACCAAAAAAATAAAATAATAAAATAAAAATAGGACCTTTTCTTTCAACACATCAGTCTCTGCTCATTATGAGGTTAGAAAGCCTAGCAATCTGCTGACATATTCAGTCTTTGAGACTGAAATCACACAGCCACAGGTTTTGTGAAAGGATGACTCCACACAATAGATCCAGCCTGCAATGCCCACTGCAACACTTTGAAGTTTTTGTGTGCATAAATAAAATATGTGTAGTTTATTCCCACAATTCCACATCCAGTGTATAGTGTATAGTCCCACAATTCCACATCCAGTGTATAGTGTAGTGTATAGTCCTCTCTCTTTGAGAATGGGTGGGTCTAACATAATCAGATGAGTTCTGGCCAAGTAAATTCTGGAGACCAGAAATAGAAGAAATTGAAAAGATTCAAAGAAGATTCCTTTACTGAACCTGAAGGAGAAATCAAAGAGAAAACAAAAATTTAAAAAAGTTTAAATGTCTGACACATACATTGCTACAAGTATTTCATACGCAGCAAACTCATCTATTCATTGATTCTTATACCACTTAGTATACCGAAATATTATTATCCTTATTTTCTAATGACAAGTGAAAGTCTGATAAGACAAGTCTGTTTTGTGTCCTCAGGATGCTGAATTTGGTTGGAGGAACGTCTTTTTATTATTGTTTGCCATTAACCTATCAGGACTAACCTTCTACCTTATATTTGGAGAAGCAGATATACAAGACTGGGCTAAAGAGAGGAAACTCACACGCTTATGAAGGTAAAGGATAATGATTTCACCAATGTTTAAAACCAAAGAAGCACTGTTGAAATTTTTTTAATTCAATTTCGTTTTTCTTTCTTAGTTATTCCACCTTGAAGAAAAAACATCACAAGGCACCTTAATTCATAAATGAGAAAGCATCAATGATGGAAATAACAGAAGGAATTTTGCTTGCTATGACTTTTTTAAGCTATGAGGCCATTCATTATTTTACTCAGACTTATTTTTCTTTTTGAGGAAAGCATAATGAATAAAATAAAATGACAGGCAAAAGCAAAGTTGTCAATGTTGTAGAATTAGCAAAAGGTTCAGAGGAGATATTGCATGGGTTCTAATAGGCTAGATTCAAAGATTCTGGAACTTGAAATAGGAAACAATGAAACATTTAATTTAGAATATTAATCTTAGTTCATAATTAGAAAATAAATGCTGATATATTTGTTGGGCTGTATATTTTCCACATGTATTTTGTATTTTTACTTTTGTATTTTCTACTCTTCCCTAAGTTGTTCTTGTCTCCATGTGACAGCCCTCAGCCAGATTAGTAAATCCTGGCATATAAAAATGCAGGAAGAATGAGCATTCAGTCACCAAATCATGGTCTCCAATTACTATCCCCTAGTGAAAGCCCCCAATTTTAAAAGGAGTGGTGGTGCACCTGGTTGAGCACACATGGTACAATGCACAAGGACCCAGGTTCGAACCCCTGGCTCTCCACCTGCAAGGGGAAAGCCTTGCAAGTGGTAAAATATGGCTGCAGGTGTCTCTCTCCCTCTGTAACTCCCCCTCCCCTCTTGATTTCTGACTGTTTGTATCCAATAAATAAATAAATAAATAAATAAATATAATTTGAAGAAGCAGGAGGAGGAGGAGAAAGAGGGGAAGAAGGAGGAGGAGGCCTTAGAATTTTTTTTCTGATAGGGTATAACTGGAGTTTAGAGCCTGTAGAATTCTATTTTGCCTGGCAGATGTCTTCTTTTTCCCAGGCAGAGGATTACAGAGAAGGAGAAAGAGACAAAGAAAGAGGAGAGACACCACAATATTTCTTTACATTGTGCCTCTACATAGCTTTGAGAGTTCAAACCTGGGTCTTTGTGTATCACAAAGTGGGTGGGCACTCTAACAGGTGAACTATCTCCTTGTCCCAAAAATAGGAAATAAAGGAACAAGTGACTAGAGTAATGGGTTTATAATCCTAATGTCCTGGAGTCATGCTCTGGTTCTCTCTCATTCTCTCTTTCATGTTGATACTAAAGAAATCTATAAAAATTAAAAGAGAGGGGGCCAGGTGGTGGTGCAACTGGTTAAGAACATGCATTACAGCACACAAGGACCTGGGTTCAAGCCCCTGGACCCCACCTGCAGGGGGAAAACTTCACAAGTGGTGAAGCAGGGCTGCAGGTGTCTCACTATCTCTTTCCCTTCTCTACCCCTTCTCCTCTGTCAATTTCTCTCTACCTCTACACAACAATAAGTAAAAAAGAGTAAGATAATTTTTTAAAAAAAATTAAAAGGAAGGGTAGGTAGTAGTGCACCCAGTCAAGTTCACATAGTACTGTGCTCCAGGACCAGGGTTAGAGCCCCCAATCCCCATCTGCAGGGGGGACATTTCACTGCTGATAAAGCAAGTCTGCAAGTGTCTATATTTCTCTTTCCTTCTCTGTCTCCCCTTCCCTGTCAATTAGTCTCTGCTTCAGAAAATAGACTAGAAAGGAAGAAAACAAAAGGAAAAGGAAAGGGAAAAATAAATGGCCACCAGCAGCAGTGAATTCACAGTGCTGTCACCAAGCCCCAGCGATAACCCTGGAGGCCAAAAAAAAAAAAAAATGATGTATTAATTCAAATTGAAATAAAGCAAATAAAATTCATTTAGTCTTAATTTTCTCTGGCCATCTTTGCTAAGGCAATTTATTATTCTGAAATTTTACAGAGTAACCTTTTTTTTTAAAAAAAAAAAAGTAAATCTGTAGTTCAAGGTAGTCAAATGCTTGATTAGGTAAATTTCGTACTATTAGAGAGTAATAGATCCTAAATTAAGAAGATATTATAGTATTAGGATAGCACAGTTTTGACACTTCTAGTGACATGCCATTCTATGCAATAGTTATTAACAATTGTTTAATAAAAACTTTATTAGCTAACAAGTCAGAGATTCAACTTATCAATGTTACCTTAATAAAAAATGAGACAACTTACTATTGTGGAAATTTCTAATATTCCTCTGAAGTATTCTTGCTTTGAATCCAATCAGGTCTCTCTATAGACCTAGTGTCGTCCAAGATATGACAACTTTAAAAAATTAAATCCAAAGGTATAAAAGGAATTAGCAAAATCAGTTGTGAGGGTCACTATGTAAATTATTTTGCTGTTTTTTTTTAATAACAGAAAATATAAATTGGGGTTAAGAACTGTTACTAAATTATAGAGTTACGAGAAGCCTAAGAGTTTGGTTGAAGAAATCAAGTATCAGTAGAAGGCTTTCCTTTTAGTGACAGCCATCAGAAAAGCCATTTTATAAAGCGTAGCTCTATAGTGGGCACTTATAAGTACTCCAAGGCAATATGGAGGAAGGAGCAGTCCAACACAATGTGCTTTCTTCTTAGTGTTCCTTCCTGGCAATATCACCAGCTCTCCACTCTCCAAATCCCACCATCCCTCATAACATGATACATCTCACATACTGGGCAAATGTCCATTTTTCCCCCCTTTATTGGGGGATTAATGTTTTACAGTCACCAATAAATACAATAGGTTTTACATGCATAAGATTTCTCAGTTTTCCACATAGCAATACAACCCTCATTAGGCCCTCTGTCATCCTTTTCTAAGACCTGTACTCTCCCCCTCTCCCCCACCCCAGAGTCTTTTACTTTGGTGCAATACACCAACTCCAGACCAGGTTCTGCTTAGTGTTTTCTCTTCTGAACTTGTTTTTCAACTTCTGCCTGTGAATGAGATTATCCCACATTCATCCTTCTGTTTCTGACTTATTTCACTAAATATTTCTTCAAGCTACATCTCAGATGGGCTGAAAATGGTGAAATCACCATTTTTAATACTTGAGTAGTATTCCATTGTGTATATAGACCACAACTTGCTCAGCCACTCATCTATTGTTGGACACCTGGGTTGCTTCCAGGTTTTGGCTATTACAAATTGTGCTGCTATGAACATGGGTATACACAAGTCTTTTTGGATGGGTGTGTTGGGTTCCTAGGATATATCCCCAGGAGAGGAATTGCAGGATCATAGGGTAGGTCCATTTCTAGCCTTCTGAGAGTTCTCCAGACTGTTCTCCACCCGGGTTGGACCAATTTACACTCCCACCAGCAGTGCAGGAGGGTTCCCTTGACCCCACAACCTCTCCAGCATTTGTTGCTACTGTCTTTTCTGATGCATAAATGTCCAGTTTCTAAGGGTGTAACCAGCAACAAGTCTGTCCATTATGTTGTTAACTAGCTGAAGTTTGCATGAAACTTTTCAGTCAGTTGCTGAGGAGTCATCTGAATGCTGCAGTAGGTCTTCTCTGAGAGTCCTGAATTATTACTGGGCAGGGCAAAGATTCCATATACAAATCATTTGGGCTTATCCTCACTGATCCATTCTATACAGCTATCAGAAGAAACCTTGACACCCAGTTGATTAGATTATCAAAGTAGTGCACAAACACAGAACAACACAAAGCCTGAAATCTGTAGGTCACAAAAAGTATGCTCTTGGAAAGGGTCACAGTTTCCACCACACTATTGATGATTCTTGCTTAGTAATTTGGAGAAGACACAATGCTCCTTGGCTCTACTATGGCCAATAGCAAGTAGTGTTTGTAGAATACCTACTATTAATTTAGGACAGTCACATCTACTTAAAAACATGTTTAAGACTAGTTTTCCTCAGATTATTTCATGAATATATTATAAAAATTATGAAAGTTAAAAATGCTAATATTTAGAAACTATAAATGGTGGCATATCTTAATTCTAATAAGATAATGCTTTTGTCTTTGCTTTATCTTATAGAGAGTTATTATGTCAGTATTTAAAGTGCTGTTTGGATATAAGAGGAATGCAGAAACTATCCTGGTGGATCTATTGGTGCCTATGATAAAACTTATCACTTTAGGGGTTGGGCGGTGGTGCAGTGGGTTAAGCGCATGTGGCACAAAGCTCAGGGACCGGCGTAAGGATCCTGGTTCAAACCCACGGCTCCTCACCTGCAGGGGAGTCGCTTCACAGGCGGTGAAGCAGGTCTGCAGGTGTCTATCTTTCTCTCCCCGTCTCTGTCTTCCTCTCCTCTCTCCATTTCTCTCTGTTCTATCCAACAATGAACAACATCAACAATGGCAATAATAATAATAACCACAACAAGGCTACAACAACAAGGGCAACAAAAGGGGGAAAAAATGGCCTCCAGGAGCGGTGGATTCATGGTGCAGGCACCGAGCCCAGCAATAACCCTGGAGGAAAAAAAAATCACTTTATTGGGGTGGTGCAATGCTCTTCTGGTTGATTATTAAGTGACTTGTGTGTGGCAATGCCTGGTGAGAACAATTTTTTAAACTAAGTTTGACCTGGAAATATGAAAGGCTATTGTAATTCTTTGTCTTGATCCTATGTCAAAAATAACTATAGTTTGCACTTTTAGATTTAGTCCAATATTCTATTTAAATATCTGCTCCTGAAAAGTTTAAAGAAAAAAAAAGTCACTATTACTATAATTTAGTAAAGCTATTAAAAGAGGGTTCTCATAAACCCACATTTATCTCCACAGTACCATTAAAGTCACATAAAAAAAAAAAAAGAAGGTTTGGGGCTGGGGTAGCACATCTAGTTTACTGCACATCTTCCATGCACAAGAACCCAGGTTTGAGCTCCCACTACCCTACCTGTAGAGGAGAAGCTTCACAAATGGAACCAAGTACTGCAGGTGTCTTTCTACCTCTCTCCCTCTCTATTTCTTCCTCTCCTCTCAGTTTCTCTCTGTCTTATCAAATCACAAAATAACTAATTAAATAAAATATTTTTTAAATGAAGGCTCATGGCTCAATTATATATCTTCATAGGATATACAGAAGGCTAAATTTTATGCAAAGTAATAATGGTATTCATATTGCTGTGTACTGACATTAATGGAAATCAAAAGTTAAATAAATGAGAAGGGAACTATTCAATTTAATGATTGTAAACTGGTAGTACTAGAGTTGGAAACTTTTGTCAAATATATTCCTTTCAAGTATAATGATAGAAAACTTTGATAAGGGGTGAGGTGGTGGCATACCTGGTTGAGCGCACATGTTACAATGCACAAGGACCCAGGTTCAAGCCCCCAGCCTCCACCTGCAGGGGGAAAGCTTCATCAGTGCTAAAGCAGGTTTGCATGTGTCTCTCTGTCTTTCTCCCTGTCTATCATTCTCTTCCCTATTGATTTCTGGCTGTCTCTACCCAATAAATAAGTAAAGATAATAATAAAAAGATAACTAAGAGTAAAAAAAAAAGAAAGAAAACTTTGATAAAAATAATTTAATATTTTGTTATGTTAACTTGTGACCATTAAACACTTGGAAAATATATGACTTATTTAAAAAAAAATTATTGCTCCCTCAAGTCACAAATTTTTTTAGGTCAGCTCACCTTGTGCATTCCCATAAGATTACTGAGAATATTAATGTAGTAGGTGTTGTGGTTTCCACTTTAACCATAAATGTTGTCTACAGTTATTTTGTTGTTGTTGTTGTACCAAGTTCTATCAAAATTTCTACCATTCTATAAATTTCCCAGACCATAAACTGTAACCAGTTTAACATTGTACATGTTATCACATTCTGTTTGTGCTATGTCTTCCAGGAGACTAGGCTTCTATTTAGGGGGAAATTTTGAGATAACAATTTTCCTAATCCTTATCAATCCTGGATTTTCTGGTTCAATAATAATTAATTTTAAAATCCAGTTGCTGTTGTCTTCAAATCAATATTTTTTTTGCTTCAGATGTCTTAAAGTTTCATCTGGATGATTGCTCAAAAAGCAGACAAACAAAAACAAATAATAGTTTATTAAATGTATTAAATACTAAATTCCATTTTGCCCAAAATATAAACCATACATTCTGATTTTATGTAGAAGTTGTTCATCTAAGGATTAAATATCTATTAAGCTAAATAAATAAAGTATAAAAGAATAACTGAAATATTTGGAAAATAGTTCATAATGACAGACACTAGATGATGATAAGGGATTATTGAATGTGCTGATAATGTGCTATGTTTAAAATTTTCTAATGACTTAAATATCTACAGAAAATATCATTGAATAGATGGATACCCATTTGACCAAAACTTGTTAGTTCTTGAAGTTGGTTAATAGGTGTATGTTTTTTTAGACTACTCTGCTTTATTTTTTATATTGTTGACATTTTCCACAACAAAATGTTGCATATAAATGCATAATAAGCATAGAATCTATATGTAGTATCCCGATATGATTTCAGAGAGTACCATAAAGTTCTGGTACCAGCAAGCAAAAAGGTCATAGATCCCTCTTGAGTAATCAGTACACAGACTTATGGTGCCAGATAAGAATGCTGTTTATTTAAAACATGGACATTGAACAAATGCTGGTCTTAGACTTTAGATGACTAAATGTGCCCCAGTCACAGAAAATGCCAGCCCTGGTATCACATAGGGCAAACAGTACTATTAACTTTGAACAGACAGAATAAGATCAGCAAAATTAGCTAATGTTCATTAACTAATGATAAACACCTTAAGTTTCTACTAGTTATAGTTTTAACTAATTTCCACCTCTTCAGGCATTCATACTTCTTGCAACTCTACTTCCAAGTATTCATAAAGACAAGTTCTCAAAATGGAGTAACTTGTGTTCTATACAGATAAAAAGAAGGAAACATCAGATACTAGTGTTTCTTTTTTTAAAAGGAGCTGTCTATTTTATTGTTGATAATTTTTTGTGAATTGTTTTTATATCTTGTTTATAAGCTCTTTGTCTGATAAATGATGTGTGACACCTTTTTAATTTTGATGATTTTTTTTTTGCATTGCAGAAGTTTTTCTGTTTGAGGTAATCTTATTGTTTTTTGTTGCCCTTCCTATTGGACTTTAGACCCCTATGACATATCTAAAGCCTATGTCATGAATTGTTTTGTCAATATTTTCTCCTATATATGTTAAGGCTTCTAGTATAACATTCAAGTCTTTAATTCATTTTGATTTGGCATTTGTGCATGGTGTGACATAGTGAACCTGTTTTTTTCTACATGTACTACTTAATTTTCCCAACATCATTTTTTAAAAAAGCCTCTCATAAGAGGTCAGGGGGGTATCACAGTGGGCTGAGCACACATGGCGCGAAGCACAAGGATCAGCATAAGGACCCGGGTTCAATCCCTCGGTTCCCCACCTGCAGGGGGGTCACCTCATAAGTGGTGGAAGAGGTCTGCAGGTGTTTGTCTCCCCTTCTCTATTTCTCTCTGTCCTATCCAACAACAACAACATCAATGGTAACAACAACAAGAGCAACCAAGTGGAAGAAAATGGCCTCCAGGAGCAGTGGAGTTGTAGTGCAGGCACCTGAGCCCCAGCAATAACCCTGGAGGCAAAAAAAAAAAGCCTCTCATTTCTCCATTTTATGTGGTTTACTCCTTTGTTGCATATTAATTGTCCATATGTGAATATTTATATCTGAGCTTTCAATTCCATTTCATTGATCATAATATCTATTGTTATTCCACTACCACACAGTTTTTTGTTGTTGTTGTTGTTGTTGTTGTTGTTGTTTTTACCAGAGCACTAATCAGCTCTGGTTTACAGTGGTGCAGGGGATTGAACCTGGGACTTAGCTTCAAAGCCTCAGGCATGACAGTCTGTTTGCATAACCATTATGCTATCTAACCCTGCCCTACCACACAGTTTTGATTGCTATAACCTTTAGTATAATTTGAAGTCAGAGAGCAAGATGTCTCCATTCTTGTTTATTTTTTCTCAGAATTTAGCCAATCCACACACCTTGACAGATTCTAACCATGCACCTTCATGTACTCTGTTTATAACCAATCAGCTTGTGCCACACCCAGTTTGAAAAGGATAAAAGGCTGGATGCTGAGGCAGAAAATTTGTTTAGGCCTGGTAAGAATTCACCAGAAACCAGTTAAGGAGAAGTAAATGTAATTCCCTGCCCTCTCTGTGGCCTAGTCTAGTTATTTGGCTATGCTTGAGCTGTAATACTGGAGAACAGAAGCACACAAGAGCTGAAACAGGGTTTTTTCCATAACTGCAGAAACACTCATCAGCTTCTCATCTGTGTTTTAGGAAGAAAAATAAAAGTTTTCCCTTAACTCTACATTCTCACATTCTTGCCACTTAAAGGTAATCATTAACATATTCTTTTTTTTTCTCTCAGAAGATTCTTTACTCTTCTGAGATAGCAGCCTCCAGAAGCCACTTTGATCTCTATAGTGTCTTCGTGTTATAGATTCATTACTATTTATTCAATAGTTGGTATTTCAGCTTTCTTGCATGGTCCAATATTGCCACCTTGATGGACTTAATGAAAACAGACACACTATATACACTTTTCAGGCATTTGGAATGGAGTCAAACCATTGCACATTTCATATATACTTTGGGAAAGTTAATGAGATGAATATTGAATACCAAAAGAGGTCCTCGGAAGAAAATTATGATTCTAGCAGTCATAATTGAGCAGAGGAATGATACCCAAGATAAAGTAATAGCATGAACAAGTGTTGAAGAGATGGAAGAGAAACTGGACAGTATTAACTAAGATGCAAGGCTTCTACATAGATCCAAAAGCTAAATTAAAGTAGAAGTGAAGATAACCAGCAAAAACATAGTTATAATAAGCCTAGTCCCAGAAAGTGGGTGCCTCGTGGTTATTATAGACAAATATCTGATTCCAAAATTAACAGTCACAGAAACAAGTTGTGTGAAACAGTTGGAAGTCTATTAGCACACCCCCACAATTCCTCTTGTTATAATGGATTCAGTCCTTGAATATCACATTCTTCTTGTCACTTTTTACTTAGAAACCCAGCCCACAACTAGCTTGGAATGGCACTGAGTCCTTCATCCTAATAGAGTGAGGATGATTTCACCTGCTCTGGCCTCCTTGCTCAGGACTTTGTATTGTATACACCATGGTTTCCATTGTTTCAGACTTTCTTTAGATGACAACTCTCAGGGATCTCTGGATTTTTGGACACAAATCTTCTTGCATTTCTCAGTCCTCACATTGGGGGTTTCTAGCTTCCATGTGAGATTCCTTCCACAAATTTCTTTAGTGAAAAATTATCCACGAGTCCCTAATGATCTTTACCAAGGTGACTATTAGAAACTTGTTTCGATATTCACAACAACTCACACAATTCTCCTATTATTGTTGGAAACCAATTGGATTCTACGTTTAATTTAATTATGACATTAACAGCTCAGAGATTCTTAATCTGATGCATTAAGAACTCAGTCTCACTATATTTCCTTTATTTCAGATGCCAAAATAAAGGGCACAAAGGGTACCAACACTCCTGTTTGACTTAAACTGTCAATTAGGAGGTTACACAAGTTCTTTGTCAGGTTTAAAATTTTGCTAGGATAATTCATAAAACTCAGAAAAAGTTTTTTCATTACTACTTATTTATTATAAGTAATATAATTTAGGAAGGCAGATGAAAAAGATGTATAATGTGGTATGTGGAAGCAATGAAGAACTTTAATGTTTTTTCCAGGTTAACCACTGTCCTAGAGTTTTCATAGGTTTACTAAACTGGAAACCCTCAATCTCATTTAGTACTTTCATAGAAAGTTTTTTATATTATCAAATAGCCATTAATGTATAACTTATTGTCTAGTCTCTCCTCTCAATGGAGAAGGGATGATGGAATAAAAAGTTCCAGATTTACGATCATTGATCTTTCTGAGGATCTCCATCTGGGGCCCTATTAATTCATTAATTATACAAAAAAATAAAAAAGACATTATTATCACTCTGGAAATTCTAAGAGTCTTGCTTATTGTTGTATTAAGATCCAGGGATAAAAACCAAATATGATACCATAAGATGTTCATAATACGAATTTTTCCAGGAAAACTAACAAGAGATTTTTGAGCCCTGTGAAACGAACTATATTACAGAGACCAAGAACAAATTTCTGATTATGTCATAACAACATCAGATAGAGTGACAAGCACATAAACATTCAAACACATTTATGTTCTCAAGAGTTCACAATTAAATAATTAGCTTTCCCATCTGACTCCCCTTGCAAAGTTGTTAGGCAGTACTGTTATGGAAAAAATCTGGAACACAGCTGTTAGTGTTACAGATCAAATGTAACCAAAGAATGAGAACAAGGCCCAGTGAAGGGCAGAGAGTTACATTTATTTCTCATTAATGAGCTTCAGACCTGAACAACTTTCTTTCTTTCTTTTTTCTCTTATTTATTTATTTATTTATTTATTTATTTATTTATTTTTATATTACAGAATTACATGTCAATGGGAATTTGAATCCACACCATTCCTGCCACCAGAGTTCTGAATCTTCACTCTTCCCACTGCAATCCACCACTGTTCCCCTAAGATTGTAAACATGGGCCAACCATTATAATTATTACAACCATTACAATTACAATTATCATTACAATTATCTGTCCACATTTATACATAATTGCATAGTTGCCCCTTTTTCTGATTCACTCCTCTCTTTCCCTCTAAGCCACTCATGACATCACAACTACCTCCATATGTCCCTCTCCTTTTCCTTCTCTCTCTCTGGATGCTGATGGAGCTGGAGTGCACAGTGCTCTTATCTTCATCCTATCACTAATCCCCTGCTGGGAGTATGGATCAAGGTTGTTTATGGGGAGCAGAAGATAGGAGTTCTGGCTTCTGTAGCTGCTTCTCCGCTGAGCATGGGCATTGACAGGTTGATCCATACGCCCAGCCTGTTTCTATCTTTCCTTAGTGGACCAGAGCTCTGGAGATGTGAGGGTCCAGGACCCATTGGTGAGATCGTCTGCCCAGAGAAGTTGGGATGGAGTCATGGTAACATTTGCAACCTAGTGTCTGGAAGGTGGCATGACCTAAGTTGAGACAAGATGGTTAATGAACAGGAACCAGAAAGTAGGATCAGAGCAGATGAGCTTAGGGATTTTAGGGTAGAAGAAAGCTAGGAGAACCATTTCAGGCATATCCCTGGGGGCATACAACAGTAGTAGTTTTGTTTGAGTTTGAGCGTGAGGTTGGATGATAATATTGTGTGAGAGAAGGGTGTCAGAGTGAAGAAAGGGGCTAGAAACTTGGATTACGGAAGGGAATAGCTCCCATTCTTATAAAAAATAGTTTTGTGGCTAACATTAACTATTTACCTCTATCCACCTACTCCAGGGCCTATATGCAAATGCATATTTATATTTATATATGCAAATGCATATTTATATTTATAATTAAATATGATGCATATTTATATTTATAAATATATTTATATTTTCAAATCTAAGATAAATATTAGCAAAAGCTAGTATTTGTGCTTAGGGTTATAGTCTAGGCAGTTGGGGAACTTGAGATATTAAATCTATCCATACCCCCACATATCATATTACTACTGATCAGACTAAATAGTGATGGGACTGACTTTCTACCTCAGCACCTAGCCCTTCATCTTTTGTTCAATCTGGCTGCGGCACAAGCTGGTTGGTTGTGAACAGAGTCCATCAAGGTGTTGACAATATCAAAAGGTAAAAAACAGGTTGGCTACAATCAGAATCCCCCAAGGTTTCCACTCAAGATACTGGAATGCATAAGTGAGAGTCCACCACTTGCAGTGACCCCCCCCTTCATATTTTTGTCTATGGATTTTTCATTTCATTATCTTTATTATTAGCTGGACAAAATCTTGGAGATGATGATGGTAGCAAAGACAATGCAAATCAAATATGCAATCAGAGAGGAGCAAAAGAAATTCCATGTGAGTAAATAATATAGAAATGATCTTAGGAATCCCAGGTGTCTCACTCTGTTTGTTCATAAATGGGTGTCCATCTGCTCTTTGGCCCAGTCCTGAATCTCTGCTTGGCTAAAGATGAGGAAGAAGATCAAGCCCACTATATCAATAGCTGCTGAAAGCATGAAGGTGTTTCTCCAACCAAATTCTGAATCCTGAGGATAGGAAATTTCAGGTTATTAATGCTCTCCTTGTTCTTGTCCCACCTGGTTCAAAAGGCTCTGATGCCATGTCCTATTGTCCACTGCCCAACTTTCAATACTGGTGAAATTTCATGGGCTGTCTTATTGTTTGTGGCACAAGCAGACATGAGACGTGTTTCCCTTGTACTGGCCATTCCCTGTATTGGAATGTTCTTCCCTTAGACTCTTATTTGTCTCCACAGTTGTTTTCTTAATTAAATGTTCCATTTCCTGGGAGTCCTTCCTTGAATGGCCTATTTAAATTTAAATTGCATTCCCCTCTTTTCTCCTGCTTTTTAAAAAAAATTTTTTTTAATATTTTATTTTATTTATTCCCTTTTGTTGCCCTTGTTGTTTTATTGTTGTAGTTATTATTGTTGTTGTCGTCATTGTTGGATAGGACAGAGAGAAATGGAGAGAGGAGGGGAAGACAGAGAGGGGGAGAGAAAGATAGACACCTGCAGGCCTGCTTCACCACCTGTGAAGCAACTCCCCTGCAGGTGGGGAGCCGGGATTCGAACCGGGATCCTTATGCCGGTCCTTGTGCTTTGCGCCACCTGCGCTTAACCCGCTGCGCTACAGCCCGACTCCCTTCTCCTGCTTTTTTATTTTCCTAGCTCTATCATCATATTTTACCTACTCCATTCATTTTTAATTAGTTATTTACCCAAAATGAAGACTTCACCAGAGCAGGGACTTTTGTTTTAGGTGCTTAAAGAATAAAGGGCATCTGCTAATGTCCAACACATATTTGATGAATGAATTAATTAGTGGAAATGTGAATGAATAAATACCAATGGAAACAAGATCAGTTTAACAATTTTCATTTTAAACAACCATTTCTTAACCATGCCTCAGTCAACGACAGTTGGGGGACATTCATATCAAATGTATTTAAGTCTAGGCTTAGTATCTAACTCAGTGCCTGAAAGACTTTGTTTCCAATTATCTATCTGAATATCTCAAATATAGCTGGGTTATTAGGCCCCAGGCTGAGGGTAGCCATAGCTTCTGGACATTTAATGTCTTAATCTTTGTTATTGAAAAGGCTATCAGAAAGCTAACTGATAAACATTCACATGTTGAGTTTAAGCCACACCCTATATTTTAAACAGTTTTAATCATTTACAACATTTTGTGTTCTACTTCCCACCCAAATTTATCCTTTTGTATCTGAAATTCCTGATGTTCTGTAAACCTTGTTTATAAAAGGACCCTGAACCTGAAGGGAGCACCTTTTTGCTGGCCTCACTCACTCTTATGGTGGCAGGGGTCCGATATGATCACCTCCAGGCTCTTAGTCTAGTCTTTCTGAGTAATCTTTTTGTTATCTTGTATCTCCAACCTGACAGTACAACAGTGTCAGGAAGTCAAGTAAAGAGCTGAAAAACAGAGGTCAGACAGTAGCGCAGCAGGTTAAGCAGGTGGTGCAAAGCACAAGGACCAGAGTAAGGATCCCTGTTCAAGCCCCCAGCTCTCCACCTGCAGGGGAGTCGCTTCACAGGTGGTGAAGCAGGTGTGCAGATGTTTTTCTTTCCCCCTCTCTGTCTTCCTCTCCTCTCTCAATTTCTCTCTGTCCTATCCAACAATGACAATATCAAATAACAACAACAATAATAACCACAACAACAATTAAAAAAAAAAAAGAGTTGAAAAGCAAAAGGGATTTTATCAAATTCTGTTATCACAGAAAGGGTACACTTGCTTTTTGTTCTGTATTGTTTTCTTAGCAGTGGAGAACTATAGGAAACAAGAATGGTACTCATATGACTATCATACACATGCACTTCTACTAAAGGCTGTGTTAATAATAAGACTCTTAGAAAGTATTCAAGGCATCTGCTAGATTTTCCT
Organism: Erinaceus europaeus; assembly: GCF_950295315.1. NCBI lineage: Eukaryota > Metazoa > Chordata > Mammalia > Eulipotyphla > Erinaceidae > Erinaceus > Erinaceus europaeus. The sequence continues at coordinate 37,107,026 of NC_080165.1, forward strand.
TTGACAACTTTAAATGAATCTCTAAGAAGGGAAAGCTGTACAAATGTAAAGAACTCCGTGCAAGTTATGCGTGGATAGCAAAAGAAGGAATAGTTATAAAACTCAGAAGAGTTGCTGACAATTGATGAGCATAACAGAACAAGACACAGGTTGTTTCCTCAGTTTGTCATTCATTCACTTATTCTGTGAATATTTATTAGTTGCTAAGTAAACCAGACATTCCAAACAAACCACCATGGTTGAGCACTCTACACACAAAATACCAGAACTATTGCTAGAAAATTTGATAAATAACATGAGAAACTTATCTTCTAAAAATTCATGATGCATAAATATAAAAACTATGCATTCTCCCTCACTTCAAATGTCAGCCTTGTGGAAATTCCCTTGTATAAGCTGAATCTAAGATTGGTGTGAGAGTATTTGTGGTGCTTGGGACTTGAGAGATGTAGGTTGAGCTACACTGATAAGTGGACCAAAATGAAAAAAGGCTGACTTCTTCTGGGTGACCTCTGCATTTTATATTTGTTTGTTTGTTTGTTTGTTGATCAATTAATTGAAAAAATGCTTAGCTGAAACTATTTGTGATGCCAGAGATAGGACCTGGGATCTCTCTCACACAAATTTAGTGCACAGCTGTTGTGGTATCTCCCTGACTCTTCTTATTAATATTTTTGTCAAAGCAGTTGACCTCACCAGACTGATAAAATATCCAGCAACAGTGGGAGAGATGGCTCCTGCTGTGTAAGAAAATACTTGTGATACTCCTCTGAGGAAGGCTGCATACCTGAGAGAGAGACGGAGAAAAGTTAGAAAAAACATTCTAGTGAGAGAAAAAGGTAAATCTCAGCTTATCTTCTGCAACTCTGTGTTCATCTCTGGAGCTATACTGATACTTGGTTAATACCTGGAAAAAAAATGCACTGACTAATGTTGAGTGCAGTCTTGTACTAGAATCTGAGACTTACAAGGAGAAATTCTCCCCACTTTTTCAACAATATTTATATAAAATGTTCAGCTTGATAGTTTACATAAGGTATGTTTGCTCTTTTGATTTCTGCTACAGAGCCTGATATTATTACTTTGTTGGAAGGTGCCTTAAAAATCCTGTCTGGGGAATAAAAGACCCCCTCATTGAATGAGATATTGGCTCTCCTAAGACCAAGATGTCCCCACATATCTTGGTATCTCATTACCTGAAGGCAAATCAAGTTATTTTGAATATTTTGAATGAAATTATATTTCAAGGAACTATTATTCTCTGAAACTTACTGATATCAGATATAAATGTTTCTCTTGCTGTCCTGAATCTTTGGCCTTTATAAACTTCTTATATGAGCATGTCCTGTGGAGTTTCATGGGTCCTTTCAGTGAGTCAGACCTATGCAAATGCTTCATCTTCAATAGTAAAAGATTGCTCTGAGTCTCACCACACAACCAAATGTCCCCACTGACTATGCATGTTTTCATCTGGAAAAACTTATTTCATAGTGTTTGGCTAATTGTATGCCCCTTCCAGGAATTATGTGGATATGTGGTTGGTGCTGATATTTCCTATGGCCTGATATGCATATCGCTCACTTTTTTTTTTAAAGAACTCTTTTATTTTATTTTATTTTTTATTTTCTTTCTTTCTTTTTTTTTTTTTTTTTTTGTGTGTGTCACCAGGGTTATCGCTGGGGATCGATGTCTGTGCTAGGAATCCAGTGCTCCTGGCAGCCATTTTTTCCATTTTATTGGATAGGGAAGACAGAAATTGGAAGAGGAGGGCAGGTAGGGAGAGAGAAAGAGAGACACCTGCAGACCTGCTCACAACTTGTGTATGAAGCGACCCCCTGTAGGTGCAGAGCAGGGGGCTAGAACCGGGATCCTTGTGCAAGTCCTGGTGCTTCCTATTATGTGTGCTTTACCCGGTGCGTCACTGCTTGTCCCCTCTAATCACTCACATTTTATCCACATATCAGAGTAAGTTTATGCCTACCGGACCTGACTTGAGTTGCTGTTCATAGCAAAAAAACAAAAAACAAGCAAACAAAAAACAAACAACAAACAAACAAACAAACAACGACAAAAATGGAGTGCTACCGAGGAGCAATATCCATGCAGTTAATTTGAACTCCAATTTCACCGAAGCTGCCAAAGGCTGAAGACAACATCAAGAAGGCAATGGTGATGTTGTGGCTGAACTTCACCCAGTGCAAGGAGAAGAGAAGACCAGACGGAAAGAGAACTCCTGGGGCAGGAGAATAAGCAAAGAATTACCAGGAAGCTGCCCTGAGACTCCCACACCCCACCTTGAATCCTCCTAGGTTCTTACCAAAAACAGAGAAAACCTTCCGGATGGTGATAAGTCTAAGAATTTTTCTTGAGAACAGATAATCTACCAGTTGACCTCCAATTAAATAGGAGACAAAAGAAATAAGAAATGGAACTGCTGACAGGATCCCAGTCTGCAAAGAAAAAGAATAGACATTTTATAGAAAAAGAAAAAATAGTAGGTTTCTAAACACATAAAATAGTACCCAGTCATCATAGTAAAACTATAGTAACATTATTTCTTTAAATCAAATTTACAAATCCCAAAGTTTTTTTTCCTGTGAATTTGAGTAATATTATGGGAGATCAAGGGCTTAAATGTCATTAGTATTCTGTGGGAGAGAGTTTGACTATAAATATAAAAATTTATACAATACTTATACTTGCTATAACTATGTTGACATTTGTAGAAATAATTGCACAATTGTATGACAAATCAACTCTTGCCTGTAACATTTCTCAATAACTGAAACAACTCAAATGTCACTCAGTAAGGGTACCATGTACTGATATGAAAGGATTCTCATATAGACTATAGGGAGTAGCAGTATATATAGGCTGTATTTAATGCTTTGTGAGGGAAATGTGTGAGGAAAATAATGTGTCTGAATATGCTTGCATTATTGTAAATAACCAATAAAATATTATATTGAAAAAAAACAGCAAAACTGAATACCACATGTCACCATGCATAGAAGGTAAGTAAGCCTAAGCAGATCAAAGGCATGAACATTAGGCCAGGAACTATCAAATACATGGAAGCAAACATTGTCAGAACACTTCACAATATATGTTCAGAATCTTTAAAGGCAAATCAAACAAGGAAAAAAAACAAAAATAAACCAATGAGACTACATCAAATTGAAAATCTTCTACACAATGGATGCTACCATTACTCAAACAGAAAGACACCCTATATAATGGGAGAAGATTTTTATACAACATACTTCATATAAATAACTAACTAAAATACAGAAAGAACTCAGTAAGTGGCAGGGGAAAAAAATTTGTTAGAAAATAAGTTGAGAAGATGGGCAGAAACTTTATAGAGGAAGAGGTCCAGGAAGCCAAGAAACACAAGTATTCAAAGTCCTGATTATCAGAGAAATACAAATAAAGACAACAAGGAGATAACACTTTACCTCATCAAAAAGGACAGAAACAACAAATGTGGGAGAGGATATGGGGGAAAAGGGACACTTTTGCACTGCTGGTGGAAATGTACATTGTTCCAACCCTTATGGAAACAATTTGGAGATTTCTTAGAACACTAGAAAAGGACCTACCTACCTATCTTATGAACAGGCAATTCCTCCCCTGAGGTTTTATCTCTCAAAAAAAACAAAAACATCTGTCAGACTAGACCTATGTTTACAGCAGCACAATTTGTTATAGCCAAAAACTTGGAAGCAACCCTGAAATCCACAACAAACGAGCAGATAAGAAAACTGTGGTATACATTCACAAATGTAATGCTACTTAATTGTCAAAAAATAATGAGGTCATATCCTTTGCCTCACAGTAATAGTAAGAGATCTTAACACACTACTCACAGCATGTGACAGATCACCTGCACAAAGATAAATAGAAAAATAGTGGTCTTAAATGAATGGGCCTAACAGATATTTACAGAACTTTCCATCCTAAAAAAAATAAGTACACATACTTATCAAGTGCACATGGATTATTCAAAAGGATTGACCATACATTACATCACAAAGACAGCCTCAAAAAATATGTAAATACTAAAATTATAAAATGCATCTTTTCAGACCATAATGGTATGAAGCTAGAAATCAACCACAAAAGAAAAGAAACTACCCCAAAATCGGAGACTAAACAACATGCTTGAAGAATACATAGGTCATTGAAGAGATCAAAAAAAAAATTAAGAATTACTTCAATAGCAATGAAAATAAAGAAAACAATTTTCTGGGCTTTATATGTTAACCCTTTTTTCAGCCACCAGGTTCCAGATGCTAACATGATACCAACTGGACCTGCCTGGGCAGGTGACCCCACCAATGTGTCCTGGAGCCCCGGTTCCCCAGAGCTCTGCCCCACTAGGGAAAAAGAGAGATGGGCTGGAAGTATGAGTTGACCTGCCAATGCCCATGTTCAGCGGAGAAGCAATTACAGAAGCCAAACCTTCCACCTTCTGTACCCCACCTTCTGTACCCCATAATGACCCTGGGTCCATACTCCCAGAGGGTTAAAGCTATCAGGGGAGAGGATGGGAAGCAGGGTTCTGGTGATGGGAATTGTGTGGAGTTGTACCCCTCTTATCCTACGGTTTTTATTAGTGTTTTTTTCTTTTTATAAAAAATTTTTAAAAAAGAAAATAAAGAAAACAAATATTAGACTTTATGGAATGCAGAAAAAGAAGTCCTGAGAGGGAAGTTCATAGCAATACAGGTCCACATTAATAAAGAAGAGAAATCACTAATAAACTGCCTAAAAACAACTTAAAAAAACAACTAGAAACGGAGCAGTAAAGAGATCCAACAGTCAAAAGGAAATATGAAGTAGTTAAAATCAGAACAGAAAACAATGTAATAGACAACAAAAAGACCATTAGGAAGATTAATGAAACCAAAAGCTTATTCTTTGAAAGGATAATAAAATAGATAAACCACTAGCTACAGTAAAGAGAGGAAGCTGTGGTAAAATCACTCAGAAATGAGAGGAGATATTACAACAGATGAGGCAGAGATACATGGGGTCTTGCAAGACAATTAATGGGCATATGTATGAAAATAAATTTCAGCTTAGAAGAAAAGGACATATTGTTGGAGTCATAGCAACAGTCAACCGTGACACAAAGGAAGTAGGTAAACTTAACAGGCCAACCACTAGTAAAATTAAAAAAAAAAAAAAAAAACTGAAACAGTAATCAAAAGCCTCCCCAAGAGCAAAAGTCTGGGTCCAGATGACTATATTAATGAATTTTACAAAACATTCAAAGAACTAATGCCTATCCTCCTCAAACTTTTCCAGAAAATAGAAAAAGAGAGAATACTCCCAAACACATTCTATGAGGCTAACAACACTCTGATCTCCAAAGTAGGGAAGGACTCCACCCCAAAAAAGGAAATTATAGACCCATATCCCTGGTAAACATTAATGCAAAGATCCTCAACAAAATCTTGGCTAAGCAAATCCAACAACATATTAAGAAAATAAGCCACCAAGACCAATTGAGATTCATTCCTGGGAAACAGGGATGATTCAACACCTGTAAATCAATCTACGTAGTCAACCGTATCAGCAACAAGAAAGATAAAAACCATGTGATCTTATCAGTTGATGCAGAAAAGGCATTCGACAAGGTCCAACATCTATTTATGATAAAGGCCCTTAAGAAATTGGGAATGGGGAGTCGAGCAGTAGTGCAGTTAAGCTCAAGGACCTGCGTAAGGATCCCAATTCAAGCCCCTGGCTCCTCACCTACAGGGGAGTTGCTTCACAGGCAGTGATGCAGGTATCCAGGTGTCTATCTTTCTCTCCCCCTCTCTGTCTTCCCTTCCTCTCTCCAGTTCTCCCTTTCCTAATTAGCAATGATGACATCAATAACAAGAACAATAATAACTACAACAATAAAAAGGGCAACAAGAGGGAAAATAAATACAAAAAAATTTTTAAAAAGAAAATAAATTTGGAATTGAAGGAAAATTCCTCTACATAATAAAGGCTATATGTGACAAAACCATGGCTAACGTCATACTCAATGGGGAAAAATTGAAATCTTTCCCCCTAAAATGAAGGATGTCTACTCTCACCACTTTTATTCAACATAGTGTTGGAAGTCCTCACCATCACAGTAAGGTAAGAGAGAGAGCAAAGGAATCTAAATTTGAAAGGATGAAGTTAAATTATTTGCAGATGATCTGTTGATATACCTAGAGGATCCCAGAAACTGCCAAAATACTACTGGAAATCATCAGTAAATTAACTAAAGTAGCAGGCTACAAAATCAAAACCCACAAATAAGTGGCATTTCTCTACACAAAAGGTGGACCAGAGGAAATGGAACTGAAGGAAACAATCCCATTTATAATCAAATCCAAAAAGATAAACTACCTTGGAATAAATCTAACAAAAGATAAAATACTTTGGAATAAATATACTTTGGTGAAGGACCTTTTCAAAGAAAATGATAAGACATTGTTAAAAGAGAGGATGGTGACACAAAGAAATAAAAGAATAATCCCTGTTCATGGGTTGGAAGAATAAATATCATTAAAATGGCAATCCTGCCACAAGAAATCTATAGATTCAATGCAATTCTTATTAAAATTCCAAAAACATATTCCAAGGAAATTGAACAACTTCTTTAAAAATCTGTGTGGAACTATTAAAAAGCCTGAATAGCAAAAGCAATCCTGAGGAAAAAGAAGAAAAATGGAAACATCAAAATGCCTGACTTCAGGTAATACTATAAAGCAATAGTAATTAAAACAGTGTGATATAGGAACAAAGGTAAATATATGAATTAATGAAATAAGATAGCCCAGAACATAATCCACACATGTATAGTACCTTATATACAATAAAGGGGCCAAAATTGGGATGCATTGGATCGACCTTCTCGTGGTGCATCCCGTGAGTACCCATTCATTGGGGAAACTGACGATCCTTCCTAGCCGACTGAATCCACATGGATCCCAGTCACTTTCAAAGCCAGCAACAAGCAGCTCCTGACAGCTTTCAACCTGACGCTGTTGACTGGCTATGGAAGAAGGGCAAACGCTAGAAGAAGAAGAAGGGGCCAAAAATAGTCCCATGGGGTAAAAGAAGTTCTCTTTATCAAGTGGTGTTGGGAGAAGTGGAAAAATGAAGCTAGACCACTAATTAACACCATATACCAAAACTGGTTCAAAATGAACCAAAGATATGGATATTAGACCTGAAAATATAAAAATACCTAGAAGAACATATCAGTTAAACATTTTATGATATAAGCACTAAAGATGTATTTGGAGACTTTATCCTATGGGAAAGGAAAATAAAAACTAGACTAAACAAATGGGACTATATCAAATTAATAAGCTTTTATACATCAAAAAAAATTCCATAAGGATAAACAGGAAACCTAGCAACTGGGAGAACATATTTGCAAGTAATACTTCAGTTCAGACAAGCAATTAATGTCAGACATATAGAAAGAACTCATATGAAAAAAAAAAAAAGAACAACCTAATAAAAAAAGTGAGCAGAAGATATGAATAGACGGTTCTTTGAAGAAGAGATACACATGACCCACAGACATGAGCAGAAATACCCCAGTTTACTCAATCAGCAAAGAAATGCAAATTAAAACCCCACTGAGATACCACCTCACTCTTGTGAGAATGGTCTTCATCAACACAACAGGAGAGAATAAGTGTTGGAGAGGATATGGAGAGAAAGAAACACTATTACACTGCTAGTGGGAATGCAAACTGGTACAACCACTATGGAGAACAGTATGGAGAATCTTGAAATAAATACAAATGGAATGATACCTTATGATTCAGAAATTTTATTCCTAGGCATTTATCCAAAAGAAAGAATAACACTAATTAAAAAAGATACATGTACCCCCATGCTCATAGCTACATTATACACAATAGCTATAATATGGAAACAACCAAAATGCCCTTCAAGAGATTATTGGAAAAAAAGTTATGGGACATATACTCAATGGAGTACCACTCAGCAATAAAAAAAATTATATTATGTCCTTTGGGATAAAATGGATGAAACTAAAGAACTACAGGATAATTTCACTCATATGTGGAATTTAGAGAATTAAACACAGGAACTTGAAACAAACAAACAAACAAAAAGCCAAAGCTTTTTGGTGTTTTTTTGGGTGTGGGGTGGAGGAAGGTGTGAAATTAGAATCCTATTAATTTATAAACTCATAAATCACTATTAATTTAACATCTTATGAGGGAGATAGATTTAATATTTCAGGTTTTCTTTTTTTCTTTTTTTCTTTTATTTATTTATTCCCTTTTGTTGCCCTTGTTGTTTTATTGTTGTAGTTATTGTTGTTGTCGTCGTTGTTGGATAGGACAGAGAGAAACGGAGAGAGGAGGGGAAGACAGAGAGAGGGAGAGAAAGATAGACACCTGCAGACCTGCTTCACCGCCTGTGAAGCGACTCCCCTGCAGGTGGGGAGCTGGGGTTCGAACCGGGATCCTTATGCCGGTCCTCGTGCTTTGCGCCACCTGCGCTTAACCCACTGCGCTACAGTCCGACTCCCCTATTTCAGGTTTTCTAACTGCTTAGATCATAGGTCTGAGCATAAATATTTTCTTTAGCTTAGGCATTTAATGTTTCAGGTATGTAAGATTATCAGATTCTGATACAGGGCTTAAATGGTTCAAGAACTTTAAGAATATATCTGTTACTTGTATATATAGTTTTCTTTTTTTTAAAGAAAAACTTTGTTATCTTTATTTATTTATTTATTGGATAGAGCCCGCCAGAAATCGAGAGGGAAGGGGGTGATAGAAAGGGAGACACCTGCAGTACTGCTTTGCCACTTATGAAGTATTCCCCCTGCGGGTGGGGGTTTGAACCTGGGTCCTTGTGCATTGTAACATGTGCACTCAAGCAGGTGCGCCACCACCCAGCCACTATAGTTTTCTTTTTTAAAATACCTAAGTTATCTATAACCTTATGCCGGAAAGATCAAAATCATTTGGCCCTGTCAGTATCTAAGATACAGTGATTACTAGATACCACTAAAGGTCAAGCCTGACTCCCACCATACTGAAGGAAACCTCGGTGCTATAGTCTTTTTTATTACTTCTCTCACTGCCTCTCTGTCTCTGTATTAAAAACTTTATTTGTACTTACATCTCTGAAGTTATCCTGAAGCACAGAATTCATATATGTTGGTGAATATGTTGTTACGATATAAAAACGCCAGTATGTGGTGAAAGTAGATAATAAAATGGCCCAAAGTGGTAGGGATTTGATCATAGCCTTAATGGGTATAGACCAGCCTGGTGAATGACCCTGGAAGAAAGAGTATATCAAATTCTCTCAGCTAAAATAGGAAGCTTTGCTCTACTGCACACTTTAGCTCCAAAACATCAGACATATGTGGGGGAATGCACCTCTTGAGTCAGTGAAGACATGATGTATTCCTTCTCATCAGTGCTGATAAATGGATGATTCATGGGATTCTCATAAACAAGGAAAAACCACAGAAAAGAATAAATACAGCCCATTCCACCTAGAAAAAGAGCATTCAGTTAACACTGGACTGAAGTTATTATTAAAATTTTTAACTTAAGAAAGCTGCTTTCATATTCCATGAGGGTGAGTAACTTTCTCTTTTTTCTCTATTTACAGGTGCCTGGAACCGAACTTGAAACCCTGAAGCCTCAGGCATAAAAATCTTTCTGCATAAACATTACACTATCTCCCTGGTTAGATCAGAGTTCTTCCAGTTTAATTCTACCCTAAGATAATCCTTGTATTTGACATAATAACTGGCCTCAATAACCCCACATCTCCCTGCATCTATTTCTTGCATTCATGACACTAATGCTGGTAAAGGGTACTTTCCCACTGCTTAACTTTGGTCTTGGTCATATAAACAACATTTATTTCATAATAGCATGGCACAATTCAGAACATGACCTTAAGAAACACTGTGATTTTTCACATATTCTCTTAAGTCTTAGGCACTGGCACAGGAAGACCATGCTCTAGTTTACCCTTCATTCAAAGCAGATGGGAGACACATTGAACAAAATTGCCCAGCTGTTACACAGAAGTAAAAGAAGAAACAATTATTATTTTAAATCAGTGAGCTTTGGGGTGCTTCAAATATGCCCTTATTTTATTATTATTATTTTAAATCAATGTGCTTTGGGATGTTTCAAATATGCCCTTATAAAGGCTATAACTTGAGACTTCTGGAGGCACAGCCATGAAGTAACAGCTACCTTATTGTTCCCCTAATCAACTAGATAAAGCAATGAAAAACCACTTGAAAACCCACCAAATTGCAACTGGAATTACTTCAAAAATTTACTTAGCCACCGGTGGGTGCAAGCACACATGTTCAGTGTGTTGAAAAGGGGTACGGGATAGTCTTAGGACTTAAGCAGCTATGCTTAGTGACCCCTGGCACCATTTTGGGAGTTACCTAACAGAACACTGTCAGTGGCAGGAAGGTGGATCTCAGTGCTTAACCTGTGTATTTAGGATCAAGAGGATGTTGAATTGCCCTCATGAAATCACCAGAGTTTAAGGAAAAAACCTGGATGAGACCCAAAGTCCAATGATTTACTCAGGACCCAGCAGCCACCTAGGAAAATAATTCCTAGCCAGCTTCCAGTGGTATGGCCAGGCAATAAGCAACTGCAGCACTTTGCTCCTCTGATTAATTACTTAAGGCAACTAAAAAATCATCTGAAAACTCACCAAATTACATCTGGGATTTCCTAAGAAACTCATTTAGTCACAATGAGTGCAAGTACATGTAGTCAGTCAACAGATGGGAAAGGGATGCAGAAGCTGCTAAGCCCTGGCTCCCAGGAAGGGAAATAAATCTTGAAAGTCCTTTGAGCACTCAGTAGAAAGCAATTCTCCCCTGCCATTACTTCCCAAAGGCTGAAAAATAACAGCAGGAAGACCTTATACTTACATCACAGGCACTAAACAGAACAGTGAAATCTGATAGTATCACTCTTCTCTCCTCCCTCACCACAATACATAAACAGAGAAATACAGCACTGTAACCATAGTGCCACCTTCTTGCTCAACAACAGAAGCCATGCTAAATGTGTAAGCTTGGAAGTTCAGTAATGTTTGAAATCAAAAAAGGTCACACAGACACACATCAAGGAAAAAATGGCATAAATTTTCAAAAACTCATTAGGAAGGCAGTTCAAAAAACTAAACTTAATATACAGACACAAATTCAAGAACTAAGAGATAGTTGAAGGACACTTTGAATACAGTTCAGGCTAAGGAAGTAGGCCTAAGAAGTTCAATAAAATAAGTTTAACAGAGAATGTCAGAGCCAGAACCACAACATTCTGAATTTAAAGGTATTGGAGAAGAAAGGCTTAAGAAAAAAATGAAGCAATTTTCTGTGAAATAGCAGACTATATCAGAAAGACTAATGTGAAAGTTACTGGTATCCCCCTAGAAGGAAAAGGAGAGGAGAAATCATAGAGAAAAAACAATTCCTTACTTAGGAAATGTTCAAAACATAGACATTCAGGAACCTGATCAAGCATTCAAGTTTCTGAATACAAAATGCCACACACCAAGCCACATCACAGTACGATTACCCAAAAGCAAGGGTAAGAAAAAATACTGAAGGCTGTAAGAGAAAGGAAGAAATTAACAGTGGTGGAATCATGGGGTTCATCAGATTTCTCATTATAAATCCTAGAGGTAGGGAGGAAGTAGGATGACAAATTCAAAATAATAAAAGATAAGAATTGCTAGCTATAGAGCTGGGCGGTGGTGCAGCGGTTTAAGCGCATATGGCATGAAGCACAGGGACCGGTGTAAGGATCCTGGGTCCAGCCCCAGGCTCCCCACCTGCAGGAGGGTCGCTTCACAGGCAGTGAAGCAGGTCTGCAGGTGTCTATCTTTCTCTCCTCCTCTTTGTCTTCTCCTCCTCTCTCCATTTCTCTTTGTCCTATCCAACAACAATGACAGCAATAACAACAATAACAACATGATAAATAAGGGCAACAAAAGGGAAAAAATAAAATAATAAATTTTAAAAAAGAATTGCTAGTTAAAAATACTCTATTCAACCACACAGTTTCTCAAACATACAGAAACTGAAGGAATTTGCTACTACCAATCCTGCCTTGTAAGAATTAAAGAGAGGAGTTCCACATGAAAAGAAGTGAAGGAATGCCAACTTTTAATAAGATGAACAGTAGTATAATAGAACCAGGATAACAATAGGGAAAAACAAAACACAAAAAAGCAAAAGGCAAAATGAACAAAAGAATGATACAGTCATATGTTAGTAAAACAAAACTGATCTAGCTTTCTGGTCCTTTTTCCAGCCATGATATCATCTCCCCAGACAATAACTTGGATCCACCTGCATATCAGATTTCAGGCTCAGGGGGAAAAAAAGTTAGTATATCCACAGGCCCTTTGGAATAACTAAAATATGCCTACTAGCTATCTACAAAATGGAGGGCACCCCAACTCTTCATCTGCACTACTCCAGCCTTTAGGTTCATGATTTTTCAACAACTTGTTTGGCTTTATATGTTAACTCTCTTTTCAGCCACCAGGTTCCAGACGCTACCATGACACCAACCAGACTTCCCTGGACACACAACCCCACCAATGTGTCCTGCAGCTCTGATTCCCCAGAACCCCGCCCCACTAGGGAAAGAGAGAGGCAGGCTGGGAGTACAGATCTACCTGTCAACGCCCATGTTCAGCGGGGAAGCAATTACAGAAGCCAGACCTTTCACCTTCTGCATCCTACAATTACCTTGGGTCCATACTCCCAGAGGGTTAAAGAATAGGAAAGCGATCAAGGGAGGGGATGGGATACGGAATTCTGGTGGTGGGAATTATGTGGAGTTGTACCCCTCTTATCCTATGGTTTTTGTCAGTGTTTTCTTTTTATAAATAAATTAAAAAAAAAAAAAAAAACAAGAACTTTAAACGGGCTGTTGTAGATATTGTAGACACAAAGGCAAGGTTCTCAATGCTATTCCACAAATTTGTGTTTCTATTTTGGTCCAAGTACCAGACTGTTTTGATTATAGATCTCTATAGTATGTTTTAAGTTCAGGGAGCATAATGCATTCATTCTTACTTTTTTTTCTCTCAGGACTGCTTTGGATATTCTGGTATTTTTTGTCTCTAGATAAACATTTATATCTTCTGTTCTACTCTCTTGAAGAAATTTGGTGGGACATTGATAGGGATTATGTTAATCTGTATGTGTCTCTGGGTAGAATTCATGAGCATGGGGTGTCTTTTCATTTCTTTGTATCTATTTCCATTTCCTTGAGAAATGTCTCATAGTTTTCAGATAAAGGTGTTTCACTTCCTTTTTAGGTCTATCCCTAGATATTTGATTGCTTTTGCTGCTATGGCAAATAGCATCAATTTCTGGATTTCTTCTTCTGGTTCGGTGTTTGCATAGGGGAGTGCCACTGATTTTTTAATGTTGATTTTGTATCATTCCAATATACTATATTACTTGATAATTTTCAGGAGTTTCCCTACTGGATTATTTCAGATTTTCTTTTTTATGTTTTTTATTATCTTTATTTATTTATTGGATAGAGAGAGCCAGAAATGAGAGAGAAGGAGGTGATAGAGAGGGAGAGAGACAGAGAGACACCCACAGCCCTGATTCACCACTAGCAAAGCTTTCCCCTGCAGGTAGGGACTGGGAGCTCAAACCCGGGCCCTTGAGCATTGTAACACATGTGTTCAACCAGGTATGCCACCACCCAGCCCCCAGATTTTCTATATATACTATCATATCATTTGCAAATAGTGAGAGTTTGATTACTTCTCTTCTAATATGTGTCCCTTTAATATCTTTCTCTTGTCTAATTGCTATGGCTAGGACTTCTAAGACTATGTTGAGTAATAATGAAGCAGTGCAAAGCTCTGTCTTGTACTTGACCATAAAGGGAAAGCTTTCAGTTTCTCTCCATTGAGTATGATGTTGGCTGTTGTATTGCAACATATAGATTTACTAATTTTAGGATTTTTCCATCAATCCCCATTTTTTAATGTTTTGACTAAGAAGGGATGTTGGATGTTATCAAGGACTTTCCTGCATTGACTGAGATAATCATGTGATTTTAATTTTTTTTTGTTGATGAAGTTTATTTATACATTTATTGACTTATATGTATTAAACAAGCATTGTATCCCTGGGACAAATTCTACTTGGTTGTGGTGTATAGCCATAAGTTTTTGCAACACCTTCACCTATCCAAATCCAGTGCAAGGAAAATAGAAGCAGAAATATACCAATGAGACTACATCAAACTGAAAAGTTTCTACATGACAAAAGGAATCACCACCATAACTAAGAGATGTTACACACAATGGGAGAAAATCGTTATGTGTCATACGGTATATAGAGGACTGATAACCCAAATACACAAGAACTCACCAGACTTAACAATAAAAAGACCAAACCAAAAAAAAAAAAAAAAAAAAACACAAAAAAACATTGAAAAATGGGAGGAAGGTATAAACAGATTTTTTTTTCCAAAAGAAGTATTCTCTAATAATTTTAAAGCTAAACAATTTAGGATTTTTAGTATAGATGAGATGTTCAGTTTAAGAATCTTCTTTATTTGCTATCATTTCACACATATATTCCTTCACAAATATGTATCAGTCACCAACAGCAGACAGTTCGCAACATTTTGGAAATAACAAAGATAATTTTGATATCAAGCATCTCAAAATTTAGTGAGAGGAATAGGTATGAAAATAGCACCGCTATACATAAAAGGTAGAGGATGACTTATGGGCTCAATAAATTTAGTTCCTATTTTGTGTATGGTGATTACTACTTCTTGAAACCATGTACATAGTGACCTTCTATCAATACTTGAATGTTAGCTTACCCACTCTTTTGAGCTTTCTGTGACAGAACATTTTACAGTTATTTTTTTCTAGAAAAGATACTAATCTGATATTACGAAAATACTTGCTTTAAGAACCAAAAACCAATGAAGCTTATTGATCCTACTGTAAAGGGCCAGTTTACAAATAGGATTTCAGAGACTATTTCAAAAATCAGAAAAGCACAAATTTCAGTGTATACCAACTAGGACTTGATAAAGACTAAACAGCCCAGCTCCCCACCTGCAAGGTGTTGCTTCACAAGGGTGTCGCTTTCCCTTCTGTCTTCCCCTCCTGTCTCTGTCCTACCCAACAACAGTGACAGCAATAACAACAACAACAATAACAACAGCAATGATAAAGAACAACAGAAACAAAAGGGGGGAAAATAGCCTCCAGGTGCAGTGTATTAGTAGTGCATGCACTGAGCCCCAGCAATAAGCCTGGAGGCAACAAACAAACAAAAAAAATGCAAAACAGTGAAGTGATATGTTATTACCTTGGCAACACTCTATATGTGTCTAGAAATTTTTTCAGTATGTCTCTGTGTATTACACCCATCCTGCACTTCATGTGATCTGGCCTGTCCTATAGACTCTATTGGCTGAGTCACTACTTCAATCAGCATTTTACCTGTGATTAGGTACTATCTAAACAATTATCTGGCTGTGGTATTAAGAGAAGAAAAAATAAAAGAATTTATCAAATAAAAAACTAAAATCCTTGGAGATAATATTTTGTGAGATTCTTCTAGAGTTATTTGTGAGTTCAATTTACAAGTAGGAATAAATATCATGATACCTTTAATATTTACAGGTCATTCTAACTACAGATAGCCTGGTCAAATTTAAATGCTATTTTATAAGATTTCAACATGATTTAACTCTGAACATTGCCAGTTTCAATCCACCTTTAGGATTTAATTATCCAAATATGATTTGCACAACAGAAATTACACATAGCCTTCTCTACCATGACAAATTTCTGAGATTTGAAGAGCACACACTCACCAAAAATATAGAAGACATATGGCCATCCTGTTGTCTGACTGAGGAGACCACCAGTAAGTAAGATGATGAAACAGCCCATTACCATTCCTAAGGAAAAGACATGAAGATGCCTGCGGTAATATAATCACATATGGAACTTTGTGCTTCTTTCAGCCTCTGTGCCACTTGAGAAGCTAGGATGCACAGTGATTATAGGTATGAGCTGTTATCCAAACTACCTAAATTCAAATCCTGTTCCTTCACATGGTCGCTGTGTGACGATAATACAGCATCCAAATAAAATTAGGTTCTCACTTACCTGATAAAGAAATGGTGATGAGCTTGTTCCTTTCCAGTGGAGGAGCCCATCTGACCCAAATTGAGAACTGACTTGTTATGGCCATAACCTTTTAAATAAAATAAAATAAAATAAAGTTCCCTTCTCAGCTATCTGAGGTCACTTTGGTCCTTGCTCAAGAATAATATGTGTGCTTAACCCAGTACACCACTGCCCAGACTCACTGAGGTCATTTTCGAACCTGTAGTCCATTCATACTTGCGAAACATTATGCTACCTGGGCTATGCCTTGGATGATCCGAAGGACAATGAGAATGGTCACCCCAGCATCAGCTGCCAGTGGAATGCAGAGGTTCAGGACTGAGGAAATCAGTAATCCAGCACCAACCACATACTTTGCTCCAAATACTCCAGCCACATAACCACTGGGAATCGGAGTCAACAATGAGCCATAGTTGAGGGAGCTGAGGATGAGTCCCTGAGTTTCAGGACTCCAGTCATATGTAGGAGCCTAGATGATAAAACAAATGTCACAGTCCAATTTAACTAACTGGATGGCAGATTTAATTATGAGCACTTGAGAGACAAAAAAATCATAGGGATAATTGAAGTTCTTCCTTTCACCCCTCCAATTCTTCCAGTTTAATCATGTCATGAAGTGATACATATATGCCACCAAAAGATTCTTTCCACTTAATGCAGCTTTCCTGGTTATACAATATCTAAACAATTTAAATGACAGCCTAAAAATAAAGACTGTAAAAAAAAAACAAGTATCATAGGCAAATTAATAAACAAAAATGTGAAATTTCCTGTTAATAAACATTTATTCTACAAAAAAATTGCCACCAGGGTTATCACTGGGGCTGGGCACCTGCATAACAAATCCACGTCTCCAAGTGCCCTTCCCTAACCCCCCTTTTTTTTCTTTATTTGACAGGACAGAGAGAAACTGAGAGGAGAGGGAAAGACAGAGAGGGGAAGAGACAGAGATACCTGAAGTACTTGTTTCACCACTCATGAGGTTTCCCCTGGGTCCTTGAGCATGGTAACATACACTTAACCAGGGGCACCACCATCCATGTCCCCAAAGTGATTTTTTTTTTTAATGTGGAGGAAGAAAGAGGGAGTTAGCATAAATCCGTGAAGTTTATTTTGTGTTAATTTTCATCATTTCAGAAGAAGAATTCATTTCCACTAAGTGGTAACATCTATTTGGTTCATTGTAACTCTTGAATTATAGTCATTTACACTATGTGGAAGTATACAGAGGCAGATCATGTTTCTATGTTAGAGTTATTGAAACAAAAAAAATGTGCAATAAACAGTCTTTTAGGTCAAGCTATTCAAGTCAAAGAAAAGGTCCAGAATTTCATTAAACTTACCACTGCATTATATTCCTGTAGAGTTTCAGTCCTGTTGTCCTGGGAGTCAGTGAGTGGTGCTTCTGTGGAGGTATTGAGTTGAATGGACAATGTTGCATTATTCACCATAGCTGGCATAACAATGCTCATGTTCATTTGTTGGGTGTAAATGCAAATATTACAGAAATGCAAGATGAAGGCCAGTCCATAGTGGACTGAACAAAAGCCTAAAATGAGAAGATACAGAAAATTTTATAAACAGAAGCTTATTTCTCATTTTTCCTAGGTATAGAGAAAGAAGAACGCTGTAAAGCAGAAATAAAGAGAAGGGAGACATTGTTCTGTAAGCAATGGTAGACATCTATCTGTTTGGAAGACAGTTAAACAATAACTCTCCAAACCATCCCTCAACTACCTCTAAAGAATGGGGTTAGGGAGCTACTTAAATTAAAAGGGAATATAGAGTGAGGGCAACATGTCCAGGCCAGCAGTTGAGGAAGCATACAGGAGAGGTCAAAGTAGAACTAAGGAGGAAAGCCACAGATCACATGTAGGCTGGAACAGGGTATAGAAAGGACAACGGACATAGCAGATCCTGAGCCATGGAGCCCTGTTCCAGATGCTACCATAATGCCAACCTGACTTCCTGGGGCAGACGACCCCACCAATTTGTCCTGGAGCCCTGCCTCCCTAGATTCCTGCCCCACTAGAGAAAGAGACAGGCTAGGGGAATGGATCGACCTGGCAACACCCATGTTCAGCAGAGAAGCAATTATAGAAGCTAGACCTTCCACTTCCTATACCCCATAATGATCCTGGGTCCATACTCCCAGAGGGATAAAGAGTAGGAATGCTACCAGGGGAGGGGGTGGGATACAAAGTTCTGGCGGTGGGAATTATGTACCTTTCTTATTCTATGGTCTTGTCAATATTTCCATTTTATAAATAAAATTTTTAAAAAATAGTGGTAGGAAGAGGGAAGAAGGGTAGATATATGATTCTTGGTACATTACACCAAAACTAAGAACTCTGAGGAAGGAGAGGAAATAAGAGGCTGAAGTGTGGAGTTTTGAGGTCCTGGTGCATGATGGTAAAAATAGACTTAAGTTGGTGGTGAGAGCATTTTGCAAACATCTATGACAGGGACATAACCTCCTCATCTACTTCCTATTTCATTTCCCTCAATCACTCAAACTCTAACCCTGTCAGATAAAGTAAAGAATACAAAAGTTTGACAAGGGCAAAGAGACTAGCACACTTCAATGATGGCCTTTTTGATCACTATGAGGCCCTAGTCAGGGAATACTGGGATTCCCACATAGATATGATGGGCTTAGATCTCTAACAGATCTTTCTCTCTCTCCCATCACTGGTCATAATCATCAGGAACAACATTATAAATCCTCTTGTGGGCCTCTACAGGACGCTGCTGTCAATGTAGAACAACAATGGTGGAAACAGACTCAGTCTCCAAAGGGAGGCTGGATCAAAATATTCTACCACTTGAGGAAGACTGGTCTTGAAATGAGTGCAGCCTAGAATGTTCCTGGCTATGACCATGGAAAGTGACCCCAGACCAACAGGGATACAGAGGTTACACAGATTTTTTTTTGTGCTAAATATGAATAGACATAGGTCCTAGGTGAGATCAATACGTTTCACAATAATATTTATATACTTTTCCCATATTTGGAAGTGACCCTCTGCCCATATCCAGCTTTCTAGTCCTATTTTCTAGTCCAACTATACCTAAAATAGACTTCCTAGCTTCTACCAACATAAAGACCCCAAATCTCATCTGCTATATTCTTACCTTTGGATTCTTGTTTATTAAACAATTTATTCTGCTTTATAACTTAATGCTTTTGAGTCACCAAGTTGCAGATGCTACCATGATGCCAATCTGACTTCCCTGAGTAGACGACCTTACCAATGTACCCAGGAACCCCAACCTCACCAGAGCCCTGCTCCAATAAGGAAAGATAGGAACAGACTGGAGGGATGGCCCATAAGAGGATTTATAATTTATAATGCTCAGGTTTGGCATATGGTGGTGCTAGGGAATGAACATGGAACCTCAAAACCTCAGGCATGAAAGTCTTTTTCCATAACTATTAAGTTATCTCCCCAATCTTATGCTCCATCTTCTTAAAGTGAGTTTCTACATAAATTTCTTGGGTTTCTTCTGCATGCGGTATATAAACATTTTCTACTCCTTAAAAGTCTCAAAGAAAAATTCTAGTGGAATTATGAGGACATAATACAAAATTATCAGGAACAACTGTTTTGTAACTTTCTCCGTCTGATACATGTTATTTTGACATAACACTCAAATACTCAAATTTATAAATTATATTTCACAGAAAATCCTCTATTTTATCTACTATTCCCATAATTAACATTGTTTTAAATGCTTCTGTCTGGTGTTGCTCATGACTCCTTGTATCTAACCTTTCTGCAGATCAGTATGAATAGATTATTTCATTGCTATAAATGACATCTTTAACTATCAATAGTATCAGTTCTTAAATATTTTTTCATATTTAAAATATCTTGCCTTTTTCTATATTTATCTATTTTTTCAGATAACTTTATTTAAATTATAGACTATGTAAGAATTTTCTTTTAATTTTTTAAATCTTTATTTATTGATTGATAGACACACTAGAAATCAAGATGGAAGGGGGAGATAAAGAGGGAGGGAGGCAGAGAGACACCTGCAGCA
This sequence comes from Erinaceus europaeus, assembly GCF_950295315.1. NCBI lineage: Eukaryota > Metazoa > Chordata > Mammalia > Eulipotyphla > Erinaceidae > Erinaceus > Erinaceus europaeus. The sequence goes on from NC_080165.1 coordinate 37,127,318, forward strand.
CTGCTTTGTCACTCGTAAAGCTTTCCCCTGCAGGGAGGGACCAGGGGCTGGAACCCAGATCCTTGTGCATTGTGTGTTCAACCAGGTGTGCCACTATCCAGCCCTTTGCTTAAGAATATTCTACCCAGGTTCAAGTCCCTGGGCTCCACCTGCAGGGAAGAAATTGTATAAGCAGTTGAATAGTATTGCAGGCATCACTCCTTCTTTCTGTTTCTCTTTTTCTTGTTCACTTTCTCTCTATGCCTCTCACCTTCTACTAGAAACAGAAAAAAAAGGGAGGGAGGGAATGACAATCAGGAATGATGAAATCATGTAGCCTCCGAGTCCCAGCAATAACCCTACTGGCAAAAAAAAAAAAGGTTTTATGATATGATCCAGATGCAAAAACAGATGAGAAGGGGAAAGGAAATGTGACAGCTATTATGTGCTGTAAAGGGAAAGTCTGTTCTCGCTAGGCAGGTATGAATTAAATATAAGCACAGATGCCCCACGGGCTTAGAATCATGAAAGATAAGGTTGATTTCCATACTTACTACTATGTACCTACTCTGAATTTTATCCTGTATCCTATTGATAGCTACTTGTCTTATACCTTGCAACAAATTATGTAATTTTCAGTAAAAAAAAAATTAATAGAGTCCTTAGTATTAAGTTATAGAATTGATAAAGTACAACATTATTGACAAGGAGTATGACCAAACGCAAAGTCAGTGTGATATAGATCCCAGTTTTATCCACAACTAGTATATTATTATTTTACCTTTTTTGGAGGTGTGTGCTTGAACCACATTTAAGTTATCATCACTGGAAATATCTCCCATTGTCTCTTTGACTTCTGTTTTAGTAGATATTTTGCTTCTATGTCAGGATTATCATTTACCTATTAAAATAAAAGGATGAAAACAAATACAAAGAAAGGAATGTATCATGGATGACACTGCACCATTTTTTCTAAGAATTAGAGAAAAGATTATTGGATAGAGAAAAATGCTAATTTAGGATTCAGGAGACATATTTTGTCAGCCAAACTATAATTGTGTGACATTGAAAAGACTATTATCCTAGATCTTAGTCTTGACTTCTCTAGAATGTGGATCTGTTGTGGATTTCCTTGATAATTATAATATCTTCTCTACTTGTGTGTTTCCCCATCTCTAATTAACAGAAGATTTACTGGATATTAAAGTTTCACAGCCTTCTAAGAAACTTCATCTGGAAGACTTCAGTGAGCAAGATTATACAAATAACTGCCTATTTTCATCCTTTAATCCTACTGAATAAAATAGAGTAAACATGTATTCACTTTATTAATTTAAAGTTTTAATTAAAACAATATTGTTACGGGGGCTGAGCGGTAGTGCAGCGGGTTAAGCACACAAAGTGCAAAGCACAAGGACTGGAGTAAGGATCCAGGTTCAAGCCCCCAACTCCCCATTTGCAGGGGCGTTGCTTCACAAGCGGTGAAGCAGGTCTGCAGGTGTCTTATCTTTCTCTCCCTCTCTCTGTAGAGCCCTCCTCTCTCAATTTCTCTCTGTCCTATCCAACAACAACAACAGCAATGGTAACAATAGCAAGGACAACAAAAATGGCCACCAGGAACAGTGGATTCATAGTGCAGGCACGGAGCTCCAGCCATAACCCTGGAGGCAAAAAAAAAATAATTAAAAGAATATATAGTTACTATTGAAGTAAGCAATTAGTTTCAGGTATATCTATGCATTATAAATCAATACTTCTATATATTATATTATGTTCACTAAAAATCAAATCGCAAACTTCCTTTTAAATATATAGCTCCAAAGATTGTACATAATTAGATGTAAAGTGAGGTACAAGCTAACACATCACTCACTTTGGGACTGCAGGTTGAAAATACATCAATTTCAATGGCACAGTGGCTTGAGATCTGGCCCCAGTGCGGATGTATCCCGATGTTCAGGTCTATATTAAGAAGAATGGAAAGCCTAACAGAACTGAAAGTCTTGAGACAGGTGAGGTAAATGCTGTGTGAAAGAGATGCAGAGGGCTAACAGACATATTATGAGTGCTTAAAGTTCTTGATTATCAGAAAAATACAAATAAAAACAAGGAGATAATGTTTTATACCTGTGAGAATGTCATGCATTAGAAAGGACAGAAGCAACAAATGATGCTGGAAATGTAATTTGGTCCAACCCTTGTGGAAAACAGTCTGAAGATTTCTCAGAACAGTAGAAATGAACCTACTCTATCACCCAGAAATTTATCTCCTGAGAAATAATTCAAAGTAAATAAAAAAAAACCCTATTCAAACAGACCTGTCTACACCTTTGTTCATAGCAACACAGTTTATAATAGTCCAAGCCTGAAAGCAACCCAGATGTCCAATAACAAATAGTGGCTCAGAAAGTTATGATATATACACAATTCAGTAGTACTCAGTTAAAAATGATGAAATCATTTCTTTTGCCTCTTCTTGTATGGAACTTGAAAGCATCATGTTATGTGAGATAAGCCAAAAAGAGACAAGTACTACATGATCTCACTTACAGGTGAAGCTTAAGAAACAAGAAAAGAGTGGCCAAATGGTTGAGCTCACATGTTACAATGCACAAGGTCCTGGGTTCAAGCCCTTGGTCTCCAACTGCAAGGGAAAAGGTTTGTGGGTAGTGAAGCAGAGTTGCAGCTGTCTGTTGGTCTCTCTCCACCTCTACCCCTCAACTCTTGATTTCTGGCTGTCTCTATACAATATTAAATAAAGATAATTTTAAAAGTGTTTGAAAAAAAGAAAGGAAGGAAGGAAGGAAGAAAGAAACAAGAAAGAAAGGGAAAACACAAATCAAAACTTCTGTTGGCTTGGGTGTGTTGCACTAAAGCAAAGGATTCTGGGTAAGGTGAGAAAGGGAGGAGATAGAGAGGGCCTTAGGGTGTATTGACACTCTGAGGTGTATCATGATGGAAAAGGATCTGCAGACACCTTTCACTGGGAGATGAGAAACTGTACCCATGTGTCAACAGCTATACTGTAAAACACACCACTCACAGACACATAAAGATAAAAGACTTTCCCACATACACCTCAAGGACATCTTTGATGAATCAAACCCAATTGCAAGGAAGACTAAAGCAGAAACAAACCAATGGGACTACATCAAATTGAAAAGCTTCTGCACATCCAAAGAAACTATTAAACAAACAGAGAGACCCCTCACAGAATGAGAGAAGATCTTCACATGCCAGACATCAGACAAGAAACTAATCACCAAAATATATAAAGAGCTCAGCAAACTTAGCCGCAAAAAAGCAAATGACCCCATCCAAAAATGGGCAGAGGAAATGAACAAAATATTCACCACAGAGGAGATCCAAAAGGCTAACAAACATATGAAAAACTGCTCTAGGTCACTGATTGTCAGAGAAATGCAAATTAAGACAACACTAAGATACCACCTCACTCCTGTAAGAATGGCATACATCAAAAAGGACAGCAGCAACAAATGCTGGAGAGGATGTGGGGACAGAGGAACCCTTTTACATTGCTGGTGGGAATGTAAATTGGTACAGCCTCTGTGGAGAGCAGTCTGGAGAACTCTCAGAAGGCTAGACATGGACCTTCCATATGATCCAGTAATTCCTCTCCTGGGGTTATACCCCAAGGACTCCATAACACCCAACCAAAAAGAGGTGTGTACTCCTATGTTCATAGCAGCACAATTCATAATAGCGAAAACCTGGAAGCAACCCAGGTGCCCAACAACAGATGAGTGGCTGAGAAAGCTGTGATATATATACACAATGGAATACTATGCAGCTATCAAGAACAATGAACCCACCTTCTCTGACCCATCTTGGACAGAGCTAGAAGGAATTAGGTTAAGTGAACTAAGTCAGAAAGATAAAGATGAGTATGGGATGATCCCACTAATCAACAGAAGCTGACTAAGAAGATCTGAAAGGGAAACTAAAAGCAGGACCTGATCAAATTGTAAGTAGGGCACCAAAGTAAAAACCCAGTGGTGAGGGGTAGACATGTAGCTTCCTGGGCCAGTGGGGGGTGGGAGTGGGCGGGAGGGATGGGTCACAGTCCTTTGGTGGTGGGAATGGTGTTTATGTACACTCCTAGCAAAATGTAGACATATAAATCAGTAGTTAATTAATATGAGAGGGGGAAATCAATTGTATGTCTCAAAGTTTCTCAAAAGACAAACTGAATCTTTTTAATATATAGGCTATGTATTTGATATGCGGACTCTCTCAAAAGCCTAGACCAAGTAGATTAGAAGCATCCAATAGCACAGCTATATACAAGATACTGGGTACTGTACAGCAAACCATAACAAAGGGACTTTTCAAAGTTAACCCAATTAACAAATAATGTGATGATAATATTAACTATCGATTGTCTTTTTGAACCCTAAGACAGCAGGAACCTCACATCTTCACTATAGAGCCCCTACTTCCCCCAGTCCTGGAACCCTTGGATAGGGCCCACTTTCCCGTATGCATCTCCCAATCCAAACCAAATAATATTGCATCCGCCGATCACAACCTAACCAAAGCAACGATTGCCACCTCAACATGCTTCACCTCAGACTGTATCCAGAGACTTCACGTGTGGAATGACAACCCTTCAACTTCACTACTCGGGTGAAACCTTTCCTTTTATAGTACACTCTAATTTCATCTCAGGTAGTTCAGTTTCTAACAAAGTCCCATAATCTAGATATACACCAGTTTCTGTGAGAGAGAGCTTATGTGCACACGTATCCATAAACTACTGCAAAACATATACCTGAAAGCAGAAGTACACTAGAGTTTGCAGTGAGTACCTCCCTAACACTTACTCTCCACTATTCCAAGCTTGGGATCCATGATTGCTCAACAAATTGTTTGGTTTCATATGTTAACTCTCTTTTCAATCACCAGGTTCCAGATGCCACCAGGATGCTGGCTAGGCTTCCCTGGATTGAAGACCCCACCAATGTGTCCTGGAGCTCAGCTTCTCCAGAGACACACCTTACTAGGGAAAGAGAGAGGCAGACTGGGAGTATGGACCGACCAGTCAACGCCCATGTTCAGCGGGGAGGCAATTGCAGGGGCCGGACCTTCTACCTTCTGCAGCCCTCAGCGACCCTGGGTCCATGCTCCCAGAGGGCTAGAGAATGGGAAAGCTACCATGGGAGGGGGTGGGTTATGGGGATTGGGTGGTGGGAATTGTGTGGAGTTGTACCCCTCCTACCTTATGTTTTTGTTCATTAATCCTTTCTTAAATAAAAAATTAAAAAAAAAAAGATAAAAGAGTAGCTTCTATAATTTCAGAACTACCAGTTTTATTTATTTATTTATTTATTTTTGAGGGGCAGAGAGATTTGCTATCATCTGAATGTTAAAACATTATTCCTGAATTGCCTCTTGTGTGTGCCTAAAACTCTCCAGGACAGTGAGAGCCCTCCACCCCCTGCCTTCAACAAAAATCACTGTTCCCAGGGTGTCTCCAGCTCCAATATCCAGTGTGGACTTTGGACTGGGGTTGGTGTGCTGCACCAAAGCAAAGGACTCTGTGGAGAGAGTGGAAGTAGGGTTCTGTGGGGTAATTTGGAGTCCTAAATTAGGGGTCCTAAATTATTCCTAAATATCTGCTTTACAGATATCATTCAAAGACTCGTGTCAATTGTACTGCATACCATTAATCACCCAATAAGATGGGAAAAGATAAAATAAAAGCACAAAGCATACCTGAAAGCAGAAGTACACAAGAGCATGCAGGGAATATCCCCAACACTTCATCTGCACTATTCCAGTCTTTGGGTCCATGATTGTTCAACAATTTGTCTGGCTTTGTATGTTAACTCTCTTTTCAGCCACCAGGTTCCGGGTGCCAGCAAGATACTAACCAGACTTCCCTGGACAGACGACCCCATCAATGTGTACTGGAGCTCCGCTTCCTCAGAGCCCCACCCTACTAGGGAAAGAGAGAGGCAGACTGGGAGTATGGATTGACCAGTCAATGCCCATGTTCAGCGGGGAAGCAATTACAGAAGCCAGACCTTCCACCCTCTGCAACCCACAACGACCCTGGATCCATGCTCCCAGAGAGATAGAGAATGGGAAGGCTGTCGGGGAGGGGATGGGATATGGAGATCGGGTTATGGGAATTGTGCGGAATTGTACCCCTCTTATTCTATGGTTTTGTTAATGTCTCCTTTCTTAAATAAAAAAAAATAATAAATTTAGAAAAAGCACAAAGCAGTGATTATAATAATGATGATGATGATGATGATAAAAGAAAAATAAAGTGAGAAAGTCTGCCATATGTTAATAGTTCTAAAAGGAGATACAAAGAAAATTGAAGAAAGGCAATAATTTAATAAATGATGAATAAAATTTTCAGAATAAATAAAATACTTAGATTCACGAATTATGGTGTATTATAGATAGAAGGGGAGAAAGTGAGCATAGTATGATAATCGATAAAGAATTAGTGTTTATAACCTCTTCTGAGTCACAAGTGCAAAGTAAAGACAAATGGGTCAAGAATTCTCACTATTAGAACAACACTATTAGGACATAAATCACTAAAATTAGAGCAGAAATAAACAACATCAAGCTATCAGGGGAGGGGATGGGATATGGAGATTGGGTGGTGGGAATTGTATGGAGTTGTTCCCCTCCTACCCTATGGTTTTGTTAATTTATCCTTTCTTAAATAAAAAATAAATTAAAAAGAAGATATCTGCAGACTTGCTTCACTGCTTATGAAGAGGCTGCAGGTGGGGAGCTGGGGATCTAAGCAGGATCCTTGCTCAGGTCCTTGTGTTTTGTACTATGTGCGCTTAACCTGAAGCGTTACCACCTGCTTCCCTCTATAATTTAGAAATTCAGAAAATAAAGGAGCACCAAAGATCTTGAAATTCTCATTCTTGTATCAACCAACTTTCAGTTTCTGAAGACTGATTCCATGTCTATTCCCTTAGTATTAATATGTATCATGCTTTTATCCTATTCACTTCATATAGAATGAGTTTTTTCCTTAGGGATGTATGCAGAGTTCAAATTATCACTGAGTGTTTCCTCCATATAGAAAGCAGCTTATAGATCTTGTTGATAACTCCAGAATAAAAATTTTTCTGTCCTCAAATTCTTCACCTCAAACACTTCACAAAGTCAACAGATTTATTTTTTGTTTTTAATTTTTCCACATACACAAATGTATTGGAAAATTCTTCTCTGTTTTGATGTTTTTATTTTTTTATTTTTATTTAAGAAAGGAGACATTAACAGAACCATAGGATAAGAGGGGTACAGTTCCACACAATTCCCACCACCCGATCTCCATATCCCATCCCCTCCCCTGATAGTCTTCCCATTCTCTATCCCTCTAGGAGTATGGACCCAGGGTCATTGTGGGTTGGTCTGATAAGTTTTATATTTTAGCCCTGATGAAAATTTGTCTCTATTCAAATACATCACTTAAATTTATTATATTACCTCAGATGTGGTCAGTATTTATATTTAATGCACCCCATAAAATAACCCAAATATATACATGTTAAGCTATAGGTCATCTAAGTCAATTCCAATATTTGGATGATATTAACTCATAAAAAGCCCAGTAAAATTTTTTTGACTTATCTGAAGATGCTTATAATTATTCAGATTCTCTATAATTATCTTTTGGACAATATTGTTTCCTGGAGTTCTGATGTAGTGGAGATGTAACCAAATATAGACAAGAAAGTAGATGAAAAGTAGATTAGAAAAATAGATAAGTAGAAAACAAAGACAAATGGAATGTATAAAAACAAGTTGGGTCAGAACTAGGTCAGAGGACTTCGTCATATGTAGAATGAAATATTCCATCCCCTGAACAATGAATGTACTTGCTAATTGGAAAAATGTCATTGTTGTTTATGGTGGTGGGCTGAAAACTCCCCTGTAATCGTAACTGCAAGAGCTAAGTGCTTTGAATTTTGCTTTTGTAGTTTCTGACTTGCTTGCTTGTACTTACAGACTTGGAGTAGACAAGGTAGTTTAACCCAAGGTTGGGGTCCAAGCACTTTCTCCAGAGTATTCCAGGCACTGGCCCACCAGTGTAAAAAGCTTCTCTTTCCGCCCATCTTGGTCTCCGTATCGTTATTGGCTATAAGACTGAAACTATTTTTTTTTTTTTTTTTAGAAAAGGACTTTTTTTTCATGCTTTTCAGTATTATCTCAGGAAAAAGGCATTCTTTTTTCCCAGCCAGGACAGCAAAGTCAGTTGTTTATTTTTTTGAGTAAAATGTTCATTCTCCTCTTCTCAAAATTAGAATATTGAGGAAAAAGATTGAAGACTTACCTGAGGGAGCTAAGGTACAGTGTTCTCATTTCTTCAAATAAATGCATCTTAAACATTTCAATATTTCCTAATCAACAGGAGGTAAATGATTACCTAGACACTTTAGCCTTTACAAAATATGAGGCATTATATTGATTCAATGATTTAATTTTTAACTTTTGTTTTATTGACTAGTAGATCCTATACAACAAATCTTCATAATTCATAACCAGTTGAGGCCATTTATTTTTTTCCCCTGATGTTCCAATTAAAATCTATATTCCTTTTCAAAGGATCCTGCTACCCTGTGTGAAGTACCATTTAGAAAACCACCTCACTAAACAAATTTACATATATCTTATGGTGGGAGCAAAGTCAGGCCTGTTGTATGGCAAAGCCCGAGCAGGCTAGGGCTAACTGCAAAGCAGGGAGTCCTGTGCTAAACTGAAGCAAAGTGTGGGAACGTTTAATGTTTGACAAATCTTCATTGGAAAAAATTATTTAGTCTAAAAATGTTATTTTAAGGTGATGTGAAAGTAAAATATTATTTTGAACATTTAAGCTATGAGTTTTACTCTAGCCTTCTAAGTTTCCATACCAGAGTTTTAATGCAGTGTAGTCCCACAGTTTTATCTTTAGTCTTTATAACTATATTTACATCATTAAAGATGCCCCTTAAAACTTACATAAAAGGGACCAATAGTTTCCTCTCAAGTGTTTGATAGGTCTCTGTTCTGACATTCTATTCTGAAACCATTTAAAATTTGCTTTTGTATATGGTCTGGCTAACATTTTTAACTTTTGGTCTATCCTCCCAAAAATCAGATAGGGCCTTGACTAAGATCACATTCGATTTATATATGGCTTTAGATAATATATTCATTTTGATGTTGATTCTTCTAACCAATGTTCTTGAGCTTAATCTGGGCTCCTCTAAAACTTAAGTATTTCTTAACTCAAGACAGGACACCATAGATATGACAACCAGACTTGAGCCCAAGAGATTATATAATGGTTATTCATCTTACATATAACTGGCCTTAAAGGCCTCAAAACTGAGATAAAGTTAATAATTATTAAATAAAAATAGACTACAAAAACTAGATGGTGACAAGAGACTAGCTTCCCTAGTTTGGCTGTTTTGGCCAGTAACAGGCTCTTTCACCTAGAGTCCTGGTCTTAGTTATAAATAATGGACTAGACCTACTCAGTGTCTGTCATTGCTCATCACTTCCCCTAAAAAGTTTTAAGTTTAAAAATTTACTTTTTTAAGAGGTAAATAAAACTAAAAAGAAAGAACATGAGTTCTAATGATTAGTAGTTACTGTCAGATGACAAAAATAATGATCTCTACTACAATATCATCATTGAAAGAGTAAATCACCCATTGAAGCCCCAATTTTTTTTTTTTAAAAAGAGGGGTCCACTACAAAAAGATTACTATATTAAAAAGACTTGTCCAAGATTTAAAAGAGACAAAAATCTGTCACTAATGTTTGGGCGAGTTTTCGCTTGTGTATTTACAGAAACATCACAGAAGCCCTTGTAGATCCTGGTGACCGTGTAACAACAGAAATTGTGGCACTCGAGCCAACAACATCAAAACTCTGAAGATTGAATGCCTGCCTGACCCACACTCCCACAAAAAGGGAGAAGATAAAGAGAAAAAAAAAGGGGGGGCAAAAAGATGAGGGTGGGTATTCCTTCCCACCCTTTGCTTCAGTTTCTCATCATTAGGGCCGAGGAAGTACCATTAATAATAAACCCCAGGTTAAATGGAAAGACTTGCTGACAGACAAATGGAAAGGACCACGTCTACTAACATTGGGAGTGAGGGTATGCTTGTGTCTTTCCACAGGACACAGATTCTCTCATCTGGATTCCTACAGTTGCAGCCAAAGAACCTGAGGAGACCTCCACCCCCTCCACAAAGCAGCTCACCTTACAGGTCCAACAGCTGATTCAAAAAGGACTTCATCAACTCCTAGGGGGAGAGGTTGATTCTTTCATATTATATAACAGTTCATATAATTATTCTTTTTTTTTTTAATTTTTTTTATTTTTTTTTAAATATTTTATTTTATTTATTTATTCCCTTTTGTTGCCCTTGTTGTTTTATTGTTGTAGTTATTATTGTTGTTGTTGTTGGATAGGACAGAGAGAAATGGAGAGAGGGAGGGGAAGACAAGAGAGGAGGAGAGAAAGACAGACACCTGCAGACCTGCTTCACCGCCTGTGAAGCGACTCCCCTGCAGGTGGGGAGCCGGGGTTCGAACCGGGATCCTTATGCCGGTCCTTGTGCTTTGCGCCACCTGCGCTTAACCCGCTGCGCTACAGCCCGACTCCCTCATATAATTATTCTTATGTCAGATATAGTGATGATGCCCCTATGTGTTTCAGCACAAACCCAGATGAACTTCTTCCTGGGTGTTTATCAGTAAATTATAAACATCTTTTAACAGCATCTCCCTCTAATTTGAACAGTAACAAAAAAAGATATTTGGGCTTTAAAATTAATGATGTTGGGATCTAAAAGATTTAATGATGCTTGGAGTGATTTTTCTGTTATCCCCTTTCCTTCCTGTTCTAAACTTTTAAAAGATTATAATCATACTCGGGAATGTATAGAAAAAACAAACAGCTTCCCTTTATGGATAGGGTGTATTTTCCCAGAATGACGAACCTTTGCTCCCCAAAACAGTACTTGTATAATAATAATAGATTATTCTTTTCCTAACCCAGATCTGAATTAGAGATTACATTATCAAAAACAGAGTATTGTTTTTAATTGGTATGACTTTTTTAGTACCTAAGCCTGAACCAATGTTTAGGACAGGCTTTGGACTAGGATGGGTTAATCCCCTACACTCAGTACAAATTGATGATGAAGATTCACGAGTGTATCCTGATTTATTTAGGCTTTTTGCTGCCATGAACTTAGTTTATTTACAAAGGCCTCAGGGGTCTTCAGTAGGTAGTTAAATCAGGGCTTGTATTTCCCCACCACATGCTTTCCTTATAAAAAAAAAAAAAAAAAAAAACTCTTCTGCATCTCTTTCTATACACAAAGGAAAATTTGGGATTTTTATTATTGAATGTCAAGGTTGTATTTTGAAAAACTGTATTACTTCTTCTATGAGTGTGGAAATGTTGGTTATTTTACATCAACCCCCTTATATGTCATGCTCCCAGTAGAATTGAGAGAACCTTGGTTTGATGACCCAGGAATTCAGGCTTTGATCACTATTACAGATGCATTAAAAAGACCAAAAATATTTATATCTGAATTAATATTAGAAATTACAGCACTTACAGAAATTAATTAGCTCAGTAGCTATAACAACTACTACTCTAGTACAACAAAAGTGTACTGCTCATTGTGTAGATAAGCTTTCAAAAAATGTTTCTGTAGCCCTTATGACACAGGAAAAGAAAGAAAGTTAGATGCTAGAGTTAATACTCTTGAAAAGGCAGTTCTACACATAGGAACTCAGATTCAAAATATGAAGACCAGAATGACCACAAGATGCCACTCAAACTTTAAATGGACTGGTGTTTCCTCCTTTTTATATAATGATTTACCCACCCATGGGAAAATGTTAAAAACCACTTGAAAGGTCTTTGGTCTGCCACAAATATTTCTTTAGATTTATAAGATTTACACAAACAAGTCCTGTCTATTGGTCAGGCTCATGTGCTGTGGGCCAGTGCTTCAGAGGTGGCTGCGTCCTTTTCTGAACAGCTTCTTAATTTTGTCCATAATAAGACATGGAATTTTCTTCTAATAGGCATTATTTTGGCTGTTGTACTCATACTGCTTCTTGTACTTCCAGTCATCATCAAACTTCTATACAAAAGCATTCAGTCCATTCAAGTGGAATTAGAGACCATCATACTGGAAAATAAAGAAAGGGGGAAATGACGGGAGTAAAGTCAGGCCTGCTGCATGGCACAGACCCAGCAGGCTAGGGCTAACTGCAAACCAGGGAGTCCTGGACTAAACTGAAGCTATTTTTCATTACATTAATAATCTGAAGATTTATTGGGTATTGAAAATACACAAATATTACCTGAGGACAATGGCAGAGGCAAGTCAGGCCCACTCTATGGCACAGACCCAGCAGGCTAGGGCTAACTACAAAGCAGGGAGTCCTAAAACTAAATTGAAGCTATTTTTCTTACATTGATAATTAAAAGACCTATTGGCTATATTGGATATGCATTAATAGTACCTGGGGACAATAAAAAGAGATCCCTGGGGGAAGTACATTGTGACAACAATTACGGCAGTGAGTGTAACAAGACTAAAAATGGCCTAAGAGCTGAAGCTGTTGTACCCATTGGGAGACTTTCAGAAAAAGAGCTATAATGTCACTATTACAGCTCCTCTACTAGCTGGACTTGGACCAAAAACCAGAACTATGGGTGGCTTGTAGCATGAGTGACAGACTATGATCTCCATCTAAATATAAAGAGTCCCTATTGCTTACCCTCACCCACAGAACCCCTGCTTCCACTTATAGACATCCATGATGAATATAGAGTTTGTGTAGTTAAATAGCTAATGTTAGGATATATAGATAGAAGTTAGAAAACTTTCATTAGCTAAAAGTTAGTGAACTTTCATATATGCAAAGGTTAACCAGAAGAGAGCACCCATGGTGTGTGCTTACTTTACAGCAGAAGATTTCTTTAGGTGGACAGCTTACTATATTACCAAAAAACTTGGTTTATGATCTAGTTAGACCCACTCAAGAGTGAGTTAAGAAGAAAAACTATTAGGTAGCTGGGTGGTAGCACAGTGGGTTAAGCACACATGGTGCAAAGTGCAAGGACTGGCCTAAGGATCCCAGTTCAAGCCTCTGGCTCCCCACCTGCAGGGGGGTTGCTTCACAGGTGGTGAAGCAGGTCTGCAGGTGTCTATCTTTCTCTCCCCCCTCTGTCTTCCCCTCCTCTCTCCATTTCTCTCGTCCTATCCAACAACATCAACAGCTATGACAACAATAACAACTACAATAAGCCTAACACAAGGGCAACAAAATGGTATAAATGGCCTCCAGGAGCAGTAGATTCATAGTGCAGGCACTGAGCCCCAGCGATAACCCTGGAGGCAAAAAAAGAAAGAAAGAAAGAAAGAAAGAAAGAAAGAAAGAAAGAAAGAAAGAAAGAAAAGGGAAAAGGGAAAGAAAAAGAAAAAGAAAAGAAAGGAAAAGAGACGAAAAGAAGAGAAAAGAAAAGCTATTGGGTTTAGTTCCAGGGAGAAATGCTTATTCATACAGAAGGTCAGAACAGGGAGATGGTCAAAACACAGATGGTCATTTCAAGGGAATTTTCAAGAGAAAATTTAGGTCTGGGAGGTGGCACAGTGGCCAAGGCACTAGACTCTCAATAGAAAATTTAGACTACTCTAGACCAAGAAAAATTTCAAGGGTAGATTTAGGCTACCCCAGACCCAGGTAACTTTAAAGGGGAGATCAGGATGCCCCAGACCTAGGGAACTTTCTAAAGAAAACATTCCTATAATAATAATGATGTTGTTTAAGGTTATTCCTGATGTTAATGAAAACAACTATACATGATGTCATCTGTATACTTGATGTTAAAACAATCTTACATGATGTCAACTATATGGGGGAAAAATGTTTAAAATAAAGCTCTGCAGAGAGACGGCAGAGACGCTTCTCTCCTGTACCTACAGCAGCTGATGTGTCGCTCATTCATCTCGCCGACTCCCCCTTTCCTTCAGGGACTATTAATTACTTTCGCCAGGGCTGGCTCCGGCAATCTTGTTTTTCAAAATTCTTTTCTTTAGAAAGCAAATAAAAAGTGAATGTATAATGAGTTTGACAAACACAAGTTATTCCCTTTGCATTCTGAAAAGCATTTCCTGCAACATATTGATATGTTGTGAGCAGACGACCTCACCAATATGTCCTAGAACCTCACATCTCCAGAGCTAATTACCCTAGTAGGGAAAGATAAAAACAGGCTGGGAATATGGATCTACCTGCCAACATCCATGTTCAGTGGAGAAGCAATTACAGAAGCCAGAATTCCCATCTTCTGTACACATAAAGAATTTTGGTCCGTACTCGTAGGGGGAGAGATGTTAGGGGAAGATGACCAGAGGGCTCTGAACTCCAATTATATTAGGAGCCTGAGAGAGAAGAGGAAAAAAGGAAGGACATTAAAAAGTCAAAATAGGAGTAGGAGTGACTTAAAAGCAAAGAGAAAGCAGAACCATAGGAAAAAATGGGGAAATATATATATAAATATAGATATACAAATTATAGTCAGCTCATATATGTTTCCAGTAGAGGGTGTGGGAATGCAGAACTCCAGTGGTGGGAATGATGTGGAATTGTATCCCCATTATCTTGTAATTTGGTAAATTCATTTTAAGTCACTAATAAAAATTTTTTTGCTCGGATTGAGTCTTGTGCATGATATAAGAAAGTGATTTCATTGCATTCTTTTGCATGTGACTGTCCGTTTTCCTAATACCTAACATGGACACACTGGTAAACTGGATTAGGCAAAAGATTATAATAACTGTCTAGGGCAGCAACTCACATGGTAGTGTGTTTTGTCATGTACCCACATCAGGTTGTAGCCTGCCTCCACAATACTGGAGGAAACTTTGGTAATGTGGTATCTTCCCCTCTTGTCTCCGCGTCTTGTTTTGAAAGTCAGCTAAGAGCAGTGAAAGACTGGCAAATATAATAATAATAATAATAATAATAATAATAATAATAACAAAAACAAATGAATAGCTCTCTTATATATACTATGTTTGCCGAAACTGTTTTGCAAAAGTCAAAGAAAATCCATCATAATCCAGAATAGATGACTTGATGACTCTTGTTTCTATTTCTTTTGCCTGCAGGATAAACAAGAGTTCAAGATATATTAAAACCCTGGGTCCTGTTTATCCTCAAATCTACATCCTATTTACCAAGAAATAGGAAAGATAGACATTCTCAGTTCTTGATAAATACTCTAGTACAAATAAGGAGGTAGATTTGAACATTACCTATCAATTTGGGGATGTAATCTCCAACTGCACATTTATATTGCAATAAAGTATTTTCCTTTTTTTTGCAAAAACTGATATAGTATTTGACTTTATGTGGCACCAGGCACTGGGCCCTCTTTAAACTTCAATATTAAGAGCACAATGAATAAAATAAAATATTCAATGGAAAATGTAGCAAGCAGACTTAATCTCATGTGGAAAAAAATTAGTAAGGGCCACGTGATGTCATACCTGGTTGAATGCACATGATACAATGCACAAGGACCTGGGTTTGAGCCCCCAGCCCCCACCTCTGAGGGAAAATCTTTTTGAGTGGTGAAGCAGGGCTGCAGGTGTCTCTCTGTCTCCTCTACCTCCCCCTACCCTCTCAATTTCTATCTCTTTCCAATAAATAAAAATAATAAAAAAATTAAAAATAGTGATATTAAAGATAAAGATACCGTAATTACCCAAGTGGAAGAGGAGAGAGAAATAAGACTTATGAAAAGTGAGGAAACACTGTTGGAAATATTAGAGTCTAGGGACCAGGTGGTGGCACATCTGGTTGAGCACACACATTACAGTGTGCAAGCCCCCAGTCCCCACCTGCAGGGAAAAACTTCACGACTGGTGAAACAGGTCTGCAGGTGTCTCTCTGTCTTTCTCCCTCTCTATTTCCTCCCTCTTCTCAATTCCTAGCTGTCTCTATCAAATAATTTAAAACAATTTAAAAATAAAGTTCATGATAAAGTTTTTATAAAAAAGAACTATTAGTCTCCATTAGAAAAGAAAACAAGGATAATGGATATCAGTGAGGTGAGCTAGGTTAATGGAAAACAGAGGAAAGAGCTACGTCATTGAGCACTTAAAAAAAAAACTCCATAAAAGAATCTATCGGAAAATCTAGCATGAAAATTATACAGGACCTTTTAAAGAAACCCTCATCTTTCATATTCTTTTCTCCCCTGTGACTGAACCCAACTGAACATTAAACTGTGACAGAGTGGAAAATCATTCCATGAACATTCATCCAATTTAGCAGTTTTGCTAACATCTTGTATTTCAATTCCTTTTACCAGAAGACAACCAAAATATGGGGAAAAAAATCCAAAAACCTGCCTTTGTACCCATGTGTCTACAATTGTACTGTAAACCATTATCCGCCACCCTCACCCCCACCCCACCCCACACTAAGAAAATGGCTTGAAAAAAAGAAAATACCAAAAAGAAAAAGAAATTTCTAACTTAATAAACAGTGGATTTGGCAAACATAAGTTTTCACCCTATAAGCCACTGTCATATTCCACTATGAGATTTAATGATTTAATATTTTCATAGCAATAACCATAGGAAGGGAACTGCACATTACGCTTCAAAAGAGCCTCACAGACTATTTTCACTATCCTAGTTGATACAGTAGGTTTTCTTTTTTTAAATTTATTTATTCCCTTTTGTTGACCTTGTTTTTTTGTTGTAGTTATTGTTGTTGTTGTCGTTTTTGGATAGGACAGAGAGAAATGGAGAGGGGGGGAAGACAGAGAGGGGAGAGAAAGATAGACACCTGCAGACCTGCTTCCCTGCAGGTAGGGAGCTGGGGGCTTGAACTGGGATCATAATTATGCCGGTGCTTGCGCTTAGTGCCACGTGCGCTTAACCCACTGCGCTATGCCCGACTCCCTTGATACAGTAGGCTTTCAAGCCTTAACTCCCTACACCTGGACAAGTCTTTCTGCACAGTAACTGGAGGTTATTTGTATTAGTTGAATAATTGACTCACCTCATTCTAATTCTCTATTGTCTCCCTCTTTCTCATTCTCTCTATATATTGAATATATATATATACATATGTAATTCTACATTATTTATATTTAAACAAGTTTTAAACATACTTTTAAAAATCTAAAGAGAATATATAACACTCAAGTGAGATTGAATTCCAAAATAAGGGTGCTTGTAAACTAATGCAACTTATTTTGGTTGATGCAAATAAAGACAACAATGAGGTAACATTTTACACCTGTGGGAATGCCATAAGTTAGGAAGAATAAACACAAGTATTAAAGAGTGTCGTATGCTTTACATTGGTTGGTTCTAGCCCTCCCCCGCCAAGAGAATTGGATGAGTCCTGTTAATTTTGCGGGCCAAGGCCCCGGCCCAAGGAACCCCAGGAGAGGGTTCCTGAGTTTGAGAGTGACAGAGTTCTTAAGTTCCTGAGTTCAAGAGTAAGGGAGAGAGTTCCGGAGTTCGAGAGTAAGAAAGAGAGTGCTTGTGCCGCAGCAAAGAGACAACCGAGTTCTGTTTGGTGATTAGTTTGTCTTAGTTTATGAATCGTTGTTCCTGAATAAAGAAATACAGCTTGCCTGCCCAGCGTTGTTCCTGAATAAAGAAATACAGCTTCCCTGCCCAGCCATTGTCTCCGCGTCTCTGTTACCCGCCCGTGAAGCTAGACCCGGCCCGGCAAGAGCCTCCGAAATTTTAACAACAAAAGAGGCTGTGGGGTAAAAGGAATCATTCTACATTGCTGGTAGCAATATAAATTGGTTCTACCCCTATAGATAAAAGTCCAGAAATTGGTCAGAATGCTAGCAATGGACCTTCTCTATAACCCAGCAATTTTTCTCATGGGAATATATCTAAAGGAAAGAAAGACACCTATCCAAAGAGACCTATGTAATATCCCAAATTTGGAAGCAACCCAGATGCCCAATGTCAAATGACTGGTTAAGAAAGTTGTGATATATATATATATATATATATATATATATATATATATATATATCAATACTGCACAACTGTAAAAATGACAAAAATCATCTCCTTTGCTTCATCTTGGAAGGAATGTAAAAGTTATCATGTTGAGTTAAGCCAAAAAGAGGATGAGTACCAGATGGTATTACTTATAGGTAGAACTTTAGAAACAAGGACAGTAAGAGGAAAAAACTGCAGGTTTACAGGTCTACTTTCTTTCCTTTGCTTCAAACCAATAACTCCAGATTTATTAAAATATAAATCTAGAGGTCTGTGAGATACCCACTTGATAAGCAGTGTCTGCATTTACCATGCTCAGGTTTGAGAATTTCCTCTCTCCTCCCCTCTACATGGGAGGGCTACAGCACTTGGTGAAGTTTTGGTGCTGTTTATCTGTAAAAGTTGGCCAGGAACAATGAAATCAGAGGCCCTAATAGTGTTAATTAAAAATTCTTCGAATGGAATTCTCCATTTCCTATCTTGGTGAATGTCTGAATTCTCCCAGCAGCACTAATATAATCTCTAACTTTCTAAAGAAAATGCCATTTCTCTGCCGTCAGTCTACGAGAATGGCTGCTCTATCAACCCTGAAGTGAATGAATTTTCTAAAATTCGACTCAGAATTTGGAGTTCCTTTGTTAAAAATTGTGAATTAAAACTCCAAAGACCAAACACCAGAACTAGGTTTAAACAAACCCGGCCAGTTTACGGACTTAAAAAGCCAAAGCCAAATTCCTTTTTTCCTCTCCATTTTATCGGTGGTTAATACTGTTGACATAAGGTTTCTCTTCTCTCCTCCATAGGGATTTGCAAAATATCCTCCCTCACCTACATCCTTTTAGACCTTTATATGCACCAGGACCCCAACATCCCCACATCCCTCCCTCCCACCCCCTCCAGCCACCCACCCACCCCCCACCCCCTCCAGCCATCCACCTCCATCCCCCCCAGCCACCCACCCCCCCATCCCCCCCATCCCCCCATTCCCCCCCATCCCCCCCAGCCACCCACCCCCCCATCCCCCCCAGCCCCCCACACCCACCCATCCACCCACCCACCCATCCATCCATCGCTATTGTCCCTCGCTGAAAACGACTGCTGACCCAACTAAGTCTGGGGGAGGATAATTGTTCTTTGTAAGTGTAAGCTCTTCCTCAGAAATTGTGGGTGGCTCTGAAAAGAGCCTTTGGTTTCACGGCTTGCGGCTTGGTTTTTCTTCAGACTACTCGCTGACCTTTACAACTCCCGTGGTAATGGCATCACAGCCTGGGTGTTGAGCACGTCACTGGCCTCCGAGATGGTTACGCGGCTAAGCAGCTTGTTGAGCTCCTCGTCGTTGCGGATGGCCAGCTGCAGGTGGCGCGGGACGATGCAAGTCTTCTTGTTGTCGCGGGCCGCGCTGCCCGCCAGCTCCAGGATCTCGGCCGCCAGGTACTCCAGCACCGCCGCCAGGTACACCGGAACACCAGCCCCGATGCGCCCTGAGTAGTTGCCCTTGTGAAGCAGGCGATGCACTCGGCCCACCGGGAACTGCAATCCGGCCTGAGAAGAACGAGTCTTGCCCTTGACGCGAGACATCTCTCCGACGTAGATTTGTTTTAACGGAAAAAACCGCCCCGAAAGCCAGTTACAAGGCCTATTTATAGTCTGATGGCACGTGGTGATTTACTATCCCGATTGGCTGGTAACCTTACATCCAATCAACCAACGCTCACTAAAATCACCTCATTTACATATACGTCACTACTCTTGTCCAATTAGATGTTGGCAACCCACACGTCATAAGAACATTAGGCCTATAAATATGGCACTTACTTGGTCTGGTAATAGTTTATTACCCGTGTTGGAGTTGGGGACTGAACATGCCAGAGCTGACTTCTAAAGGCGCTACCATTTCCAAAAAAGGCTTCAAGAAGGCTGTAACTAAAACCCAGAAGAAGGAAGGGAAAAAACGCAAGAGATGTCGCAAAGAAAGCTATTCCATTTATATCTATAAGGTGCTGAAGCAAGTCCATCCTGACACTGGCATATCTTCAAAAGCCATGAGTATAATGAATTCCTTTGTCAGTGATATCTTTGAGCGTATAGCTGGCGAGGCATCCCGCTTGGCGCACTACAATAAGCATTCAACTATCACCTCGAGGGAAATCCAAACAGCAGTGCGTCTGCTGCTACCGGGGGAACTAGCCAAGCACGCTGTTTCCGAGGGTACCAAGGCTGTCACCAAGTACACTAGCTCCAAGTAACAGGATTTAACCACAAGTTTTACAACCCAAAGGCTCTTTTAAGAGCCACTTAAAATACCTGAAAGGTTATTAACACTTTTCATAGGTATGTGGATAGGCCTTATCACTTACAGTAAGAAACGTAGCTCTAGCAAGATACTTTGGATCTATTTGGCAAATTCACCTTTCCTAATTTAATGCTTGAGAGTAGCCAAGCATGTGCTACCACACAGCTCTTTAAATTAAATGGGTTCTTTTAAGCATTTTCAGTGAAACCCTAGGTATTCCCTTTGTGACGTAGTTTTACTTAAAATCCCAATCTAATGTCATTTTTTTATGAACTCAGGGACATGTGTGTAACAAAATAGTAAAAGGAGTTGGAGCTATGGGAAGACAAGTTAGTATTGAGGCCATTTGCCTACCTTTTGACAGATGAAGAGTTTAACTCTGAACTAGATGAACCAAGTTTTGGAAATTTGAGATCCCAGAGATGGTTGTCTGGTTATGTTATTTTTACAAGTATTGTGGTTTCCAAACTTAGTTATTTAGAACACAACAGCAGTGGGTTGTATAGAGATCTTTCTAGTAATTCATACCGAAACTCAACAATTTGACTACGAACAGTATCTAGTAAAAGTTCCACCTTTTTTTTGCATTACAAGTCATAATAGGAATACTTTTATTTTAAGATCACTAAGTTATTTTTTGCGTATAATACAGGTGACTCAAATACTGAAACATTTAAAGCCAAGTACATCAGAATATTCAATGCCAAGGGACTTTGGGCATTGGGTATAAAAGTAGTGATCATTTGGACTTAACAGACAAGCATTGTTAAAAATCTGTACATCGGGAAGTCGGGTGGTTGCGCAACAAGTTAAGCGCAGGTGGTGCAAAGCGCAAGGATTGGCGTAAGGATCCTGGTTCGTGCCCGGGCTCCACACCCGCCCGGTAGTCGCTTCACAAGTGGTGAAGCAGGTGTCTTATCTTTCTCTCCCCCGTCTTCCCCTCCTCTCTTCATTTCTCTGTCCTATCCAACAACAACAACAACAACAATTATAAATATAACAATAAAACAAGGTCAACAAAAGGGAATAAATAAGTAAATATTAAAAAAAAAAAATCAGTGCATCAGGGCCGGGTGGTGGCGCACCTGCTTGAGCGCACATGTTTTAGTGCGCAAGGAGCTGAGTTCAATTCCCCGGTCCCCATCAGTAGGGGGAAAGCCTCATAAGTGGTGAAGCAGTGCTGCAGATGTCTCTGTCTCCTATATCCCCCCCTTCCTCTCAAATGCTGGCTGTCTCTATCAAATAAAGATTAAAAAAATATATTAAAAATCTCTTTTAAAAATCAGTACATCAAAAGAAACATCACAAAAATCAAAATGCAACCTAGCAGTTGCAAGAAGATACTTTCACATCATAAATTCAGCAAGGAATTAAGACCCAAAGCAAATTTTGAATTTCCCTATTAGTAAGAGATGGTGAACATTTTTCATGTGTCAGTGTGAAAGTGGAAAAATCACCAGGTGGGTAACGAAAAGGGGAGGAAATCACCCAGGTTTGTGTCAGGCCTTCACCCCCAAATTCCTATGGCTGAGAGGGTGTTTGTGGTGGGCTTTCACTTTCGCTTTCCCATGCCCTTGATGAACAATCGATTAAGAACACCCGTCAAACAGTACTTTAAAGTTCCCACCATTTTTGCTTCTGTCCAGTCCGCTTGCACTATGAATCCTGAACACCATGCCCCCTTTGCAAAGGCAATAAATAGCCTGAGCTAACTCAATGGTTCTTGTTGACACTGGTGGAAACCGCTTACCTCATCAGTGATGCACTTGGTTCTCAGTCCCATTTTTTTGACCCATGTGTGGAGCTGTAATGTGGGTCATTTGTATATCTACTTCATAGTAAAAATGCCTGTTCAGATTTTCTCACATTTCTATTGAGTTGAATGGTTTTTTATTGAGTTGTGAAATTTCTTACCATACTTTAGGTAGTTTATTTTGATGTACTGTCATGGAAAAAGCCCTGTTTCAGCTCTGAAGTGCTACACCTCTAGAGTGTTACAGCTCTGGTTTGACCAAGAACAAGACCAAGGCCAGGGCCACATTGAGGGAGGGAGTTACATTTACTTCATTATGAAAGAATCAGATGGATTCTTACCACAACTGACTGTTCCACTCTGCTTTGGGCAACAGCTTTTATCCTTTTCAAATTATGCTCAGTGCAAGTTAATTGGTTACAGGGCATGATCAAAAAAGGTAAGGATTGGTTGGTTACAAAATAAACTGAATCAAAGGCACAAGTGAATTGGCTACAATCAGAGTCCACCAGGGATATTCAAAAGTGTGTATATATATAATTGATGAATTGAAAGATGTGAGCAGATTGATTACAGAGTCTGCCCAAAGTGTACAGATTATTATACACAGAATCTAGAAAGTGTGCGGATTACTTGTTTCAGTACTACTGACTTAAATCAGAGTTATATATTAGTTGACATTGATAAGAATGGCCTACACCAAAAAGACTGAAAGCAAGTGCTGGTGAGGATGTGAAGAAAAAGGAACGTTGATATATTATTGTCAGGAATGTGATCTAGTACAGCCCCTATATAAAATGTCCCCACTTAAAAAATTGGAACTACCTTGTGATCTTGCAATACTACTCCTAGTCATTTTCCTAAAGGAGAAGACATTAACTGGCAAGATATTTTCACCCCTATGTTCCATGGCAGCACTATTCACAAAAGTCACAATGTGGAATCAACCAGAATCTTCATCCACAGATGTACTGGGATAAAGGAGGTGTGAGAAATATACTCAGTGGAATATTACTCAGTTATTATAAAAAAATAGTGCTGACTTTCTGGACAAAAATGGATGGAACTTGAAGTGATTACATTATGTCTTATGGTTTTACCCAGGTATTCAATACAATAACTGAAACCAAAAAAATTAACCCAGACTGAAAATTAAGGTAATTATAAGAGGAAATAGGAAGGATAGGGGAATTAGAAAAAACTTTCTTGTTTACTAGCATTGACAGGCCTTATATACATATGTACATATGAAATTATAACCCTAATTTTAATAATACTATAAACTAATGTTAAATCAATAAATTAAGAAACACCAGAGCCAGGATTATCCAGCATGTAAGAGCACAAAACATGTATGTCAAAGTTTACATTTACTTCCTGGCATTGCCATATGCCAGAGCTGAGCAGTATTTTAGCCTAACTTATAAAATTAAACTAGTGTTTTAAAGAATATCAATGATAAAGAACATTTAAGTTGACAACATAAAAAGGAAGAAATTGAGGGCGAGGCAATGGCACACCTGGTTAAGTGCACATAGTACTAAGCACAAGACCTGTGCAAGGATATGGGTTTGAGATCCAACTCCCCACCTGCAGAGATGTTTTACAAGCTTTTATAAGCGGTGAAGCAGGTCTGCAGGTGTCTATTCTCTTTATCTCCCTCTCCTCTCTCAATTTCTATTCTATCCAATCAAATGCAAAAAAAAAATATCCACCAGGAGCAGTAGATTCATAGAGGAATTATATTATTCCTTTTTTCCTGGAAACCTGTAGTTTAGTTGGAATTCTCTAGCACATGTATTCTTTATAGAAAAAAAAAAAAAGACAAGTACCATTAGGTAGAATATGAATACTAAAAAGTCATATGGAAAAATGTGCCCACATTTCTGTGTATGATGATCCTCTGAATCTTTATCTTGGTCACTGTACCCAACAGATTCTGCCCAGATATGGAGAGAGGAAGTCTTGAAGCTGAGACCAATGTTCTTGTGGTAACAATGAAGTGAAAAACCCATAGGCAAAAGAATGAAAATAAGTGATGCTGGTAGACTCTCACTTCCACACTCCAGTATCCTGAGTGGCAGGCTGTAATTACAGCCAACCTGCTCTCACCTTTATTGTCAGCACCTTTATGGAGTCAGTTTGAAACAGATAAAAGCTGTATTCTGCAGTACAGGTTTGTTCAGGTCTAGTAGGTATAAATCTGTAACCCATTAATATGAAATAAATGTAACTCCCTGCCCTCCCTGCAGCCTCACGTCTTGTTCTTTGGTTACTTTTGAGCTATAACACTGGAGAGAAATATTACAGAATTTTTTTCTTTTTAATTTTTATTTATAAAAAGGAAACACTGACAAAACCAAAGGATAAGAAGGGTACAATTCCACACAATTCCCACCACCAGAACTCCGTATCTACAGGATTTTTTATAACATGAGTTTTTCCTTGCCATTTTTGTCAGACTCTTAACATTTTGAAAGATGGTCAGTTGCTTTTCATTTTTTTATTTTTTTTTTAGATAGAGATAAAGGTATAGGGGCAGAGAAAGAGTGAGAGGACACAGAATGAAAGCTCCATTCAGTGCTGCAGAAACAGGATTCAAGCCTAGATTGAGCACATGGCAAAGCAGCACATTATCTAAATGAGCTGTTCTGCCAGCCTGATAAGCTGCTTTTGGTAAACACATTTAGTCTAAATTTTCAGCAGCATCCCCACCGCCTTAGGAAAGAGTTGGATTGAAGAATTTTAAAATAAATCAGAATTTTAAAATACAAACCCCTTCCTTGATCAGTGGATTATCTCTCTTACTCATAATTGGTTGAAATAATACCATGTGTTTATGTCTATCTCACTATGGTAGACAGGAAACATAAAACAGACTTTGTCTTATAACAATTGATTCAAAAAATATGTGAATAATGGAGAAAGGAGAAACATAATCTTTACATTTTGGGGAAACAAAATGAGATTGTTTAAACGCAGCAACTTGCCTATGACCAGCTCTAAAAGACTAGCAATGCCTTCCTGCCAGAGCAGTGCAGTGAAAGTTAAACTGGTTCCCTCTGACTTTAAATACTGCACTAGCAAAAATTTCTCCTTTTCAGGGTTCAAAGATATTAGTGTGGCTTTAGGGTAGTTGCAGTATCCAGGTTTCTCAAGAGATGTAGGTGTGCTCTTCCCTTTTTTACTGGTACTCTTTATATCTCTGTGTCACAAAAAATAACAGTTTAAACTTAAGAGAGCAAAGCTCTGTATCCACAGTGAATCTTGATGGGGAGTCATTGCAGTGAATTTGGGTTGACAACTAGAGATGTTTAGGGAAGGTAACATCTAAATTATCTATTTACTCTAGATTCCAAAATAAATCTTACTGTATTTAAAGCACAGTCCCAATTTTCTCATGGCCTTTTTCTGAGACTATTCTATCTTGCTAGTCCTATAATACCCTGAGATTGAGATTCAAACAAGCAGATAGCATCTTTTGAAAAATCTATGGGGGGAGAGGGGGTTAAGTCCATGTACTGTTTTGGGCTTACACTTTACTTTTATTTATCTGACATGGCTAGTATTTGGAGGTCACAGACCCATCCCACCTTTCTGTGTTTTTCTCACCAACCTCCCTAAAGTGAGGCCTAATGACAGTTTGACTAGCTGCTTTATGTTTCTATAACAATTGCCAGATATCTAGTCCTGCTATGAAAATAATTGTATTACAGCTTGAATGCAGCCAAAGGAGATAGGATGTGTGGAGGGTAACGAGTTAGCGTGATTTCTAGTCACTAGATTCCTACCATGCCTCCACAACCTTTCACCTTGGCAGTCACCTTTTATTCTTCTCAAACTGGGCACAGAGCAAGTTGACTGGTTACAAAATCTGGAGAGCTCAAGCTGATTGGTTGTAATAGAATCTGCCGGAGTTTCCACTTTAGGTGCTGGAATGCAGAAGTGGGAGTCTACTACTTGCCCCGGTTTTCTCTTCTCCTTCTTCATTCTTTGCCTGCGGATTTTTTATTAAATGGATGTATGTTCTTAGAAGACAACTAAAATGCATGTTTTCTATTTTTGAATAAGCTAATATGTTTTACAATCACCAATAAATTTTATAAAATAAATATGGTAGGTCAGTGATTGTGATGGGTATTACTTGTGCAGTGAGTTGTGAACTGAAACGGGGGCAGTAAAATTTGTAATTCTTGCAATTACTATTAATGAAATTTGAAGTGTACTGTTGGATAATTGGTGTTATTTAAACTAAAAGAAACTCACTTACATGGAAACTGTGCAGTATGAGAATTATCTCTTTGAAAATATTGTAAAAAAAAATTCCATAATATCTCTCGTATTATAACTCACAGGTAACCAAAGAATGAGACCTGAGGCTGCATAGAGAGCGAGGTATGATATTTATTTTATTTTAACGGGTTACAAACTGATTCCTAGTAGGCCTGAACACACTTGTACGGCAGTATCCAGTTTTTATCAAATTCAAACTGGGCTCAACACAAGCTTATTGGTTACAGAGTCCATCAAGGTGTTGATAGTAAAGAGGAGAGTAGGTTGGCTGTAATTAGAGACTGCCACTTGGGATACTGGAATGCGGAAGAAACCACCAGCTGCAGTTTCTCATTTCAAAATAAGTACCTTTTTAAAAACGAGGAAAGGCAAAAGTGAATCAGTAAAAACACAATGAATAAATAATGAGAAATAGAAAAAAAAGATTAAGAAAAAGTAAAACTTAGCAAGTGAAATTTTAATGAGTGAAGAAATATATATTTTTATTTTTATATATTTTCCCTTTTTATTGCCCTTTGTTGTTGTTGTTATTGTTGTTATTGATGTCGTTGTTAGATAGGACAGAGAAAAAAGGAGAGAGGAGGGGAAAACTGGGGAGAGAAAGATAGACACCTGCAGACCTGACTCCACCTGTGAAGCAATTCCCCTGAAGGTGAGGAGCCAGGGGCTCAAACCAGGATCCTTAGCCTTTCCTTGCGCTTAGTGCCACGTGCGCTTAACCTGCTGTGCTACCACCCGACTCCCAAGAAATGTATTTTTAAGAATAATCAAATTAGCCAATAGTTAATATAGTCTGTGATTAAGAATACACAAGTGCATAAAGAATAAGAATGGAGTTATAGATACAAATACAGTACGGACAACAAAATCATCAAAGATCAGTTTTCTAAGAAAATACTGAAATAACTTTCTTGAACAATATAACTTACAAATATTTCATGGCAGATGGTTGATGTGAGGATAGTCACCTCATTTTAAAATAATACATTTGAAACATTAGTAATAACACATTTGAAGTTAAGATTACTAAGAAAGAGACCCATTCTTTATAAACTACTTTGATAGCTATTCTAATATTCAGTATAAGTAGAAAGAAAATCATTTTGAACTATTGCTAATGTAGTTAAAAAATTCTGTATTATAGCTCAAAAGTAACCAAGGAGCAAGAACTGGGGCTGCCTGGCGGTCAGGGAGTTAACGTGTTTTATGTTAGCAGATTACAGTCTTATTCCTACCGCACCTGCACACACTGGTACCGCAGTACCCAGCTTTTATCAGTTTCAAACTGGACAAGACACAAACTGATTGGTTACAAACAGAGTCCATCAAGATGCTGACAATAAAAGTGAGAGCAGGTTGGCTACAATCAGAGCCCGCCACTCAGGATACTGGAATGCACTAGTGTCAAAAAGTCCCCCAGACTTTATTTCAAATTATTAACAAATCTAAAAGGGACAATTTGCAAAGAAAAATTCAGAAAATGTTAAAAATCATCATAAAGCATAAAGTATCAATTATACTAGAAAGGAAGTTATTTTATTGTGGTACAGAAAAAAAAAATCTGTGTTTCAGCTCTCCAGTGTTATAGTTCACTTTTAGCCAAATAAGCCCAAGGCCTCGTAATTTTGTTTACTTCTCGTTCATGAGTTTCAGGTCAGTTCCTACCAGGCCTAAACAACCTTGTACATCAGCACCCATCTTTTTATCTTTTACAAGGTGGGCGCAGCACAAGCTGACTGGCTACAAATAGAGTCCATGGTGCTGACAATATCAAAAGGTGAGAGCTGATTGGCTACAATCAAACTCCACCAAGATTTCCAGTCTGGATATTGGAATGGATAAATGAGAATCTACCTTCTTTTTGCCTGTGGATTTTTCATTTCAATTGGAAGAAATTTTAGAATGTTTTCAAGCAATACAAAAATGAATAATCCACTTTTTTTTTTTTTTTTTAGATAAAGGAAGAGAGGGAAGGAAGGAAGCGGAGAGAGAGAAACCACAGAATTGAAGCAGAGTTGGCAGTCAGCTGAGGTAAAGAACAAACACCTCATCACAGACCCCTGCAAGCGTCAACCCGGCTTTGACCTAGCACGTTATGATTGGGCCCTCCTCAATCGCTATCGAACAGGCCATGGCCGGTGCGCCGCAATATGTTCCATTGCTGGGGAGCCAGAGACGACCCTAACTGCCCCTGCGGCTCCAGACAGACTATGACCCACATAGTCAACGACTGCCACCTCTCCAGAGTCAAAGGAGGTCTCGAAACTTTACATCAGTCTCAACCTGATGCTGTTGACTGGCTACGGAAGAAGGGCAAACGCTAGAAGAAGAAGCTTCCTTCAATGTGATGGAAGTCGGGCTCCAACTCTAGCCGCAGACGTGGCAAAGCAGTAAGCTATTTCACTGGTCCTGCCACCTTTTAAAAATTATACCAAAAGCTGAACTTTGCTGAATGCAATTATATGTGCCAATTTAATTTGCAATATAGAATAAATCATGTCTCAGAATAATTAAGAAATAGTATATGGTACCCAAGGAGGGGGTATTGCAAAATGCAAGGATGATTACGTATTAGGAAGTTTGTTAAAATAATTCATAAAATATATAAAGATGAACAATCTATTAATGGAGATACTAAAAACTTTTATAAAATTCATCAATTCTTGACTTACAACTTTTTTAAATTTAATAAGAGGAAGAGAGAAAAGTAAAGAGAGACCAGAACACAGCTCAGCTCTGAGTTTATAGTGGTGCTGGAGATTGAACCTGGGACCTCAGAGCCTAAAGCTTTTTGTACAAACTACTATGTTATCTCCCCAACCCAACTTAGAACTTTTTTTTTTTTTTTTTTTTGCCACCAGGGTTATCACTGGAGTTTGGTGGTGGTACTACGAATCCATGAATCCACCACTTTCAGCGATGTTTTTTTCTTTTTCTTTTTAAACTTTTTTTTTCTATTTTATTTAACAGAAGGAAATTGAGAGGGGATGGGAGATAAGGAGAAAGTCACGTGCAGATCTGCTTCACCACTCATGAAAAGTACCCCCTGCAGCTAGGGAGTGGGGGCTCGAACCCAGGTTCTTGTGCATGGTGACCATGTGTGCTTTACTGGGCACCTAGCTACCCCAGCTTATAACTCTTAATAAAGCAAATGTACAATTCTTCATTTCAGACCTACAGGGATGCAGAAATTACACAGGCTCCTTTGCTGAATGTGAACCCCAGGTCAAATTGATGGGGGTTTACAATTAGTGGTATTTAGATGCTCTTCCCATATTTGGGAGCTACTCTTCCCGCATCCAGCTTTCTAGTCCTTTTCCCAACTCTGACACCATCTCCCCCAGACAATACCTTTAGCCCACCTGCATGTTAGTTGTAGAACTCAGGCAAAATTAGTAGTCATACCCCCCCCTTGGAATGTACCTCAAATAGGCTTCCTAGCTTTTTCCAAAAAAGGGAGACCCCAAATCTCATCTGCTATATTCTCTAGACTCCTGATTATTAATTTGTTCTTTATATCTTAATGCTTTTTAGCCACCAAGTTGTGGGTGCTACCAAGACACCAACCTCACTTCCCTGGGCAGAGGACCTCACCAATGTGTCCTGGAACCCCACCTCTCCAGAACCCTGTCCCAATAAAGATAGAAACAGGTTGGGAATATGGAGTGACCTGCCAACACCCATGTCCAGCAGAGAAGCAATTACAGAAGACAGACCTCCCACCTTCTGCTCCCCATAATGATCCTGGGCCTGTACTCTTAAGTGATAAAAGTAGGAAAGCTTCCAATGGAGGGGATGGGATATGGAACTCTAGTGATGGGAATTATGTGGAATTATACCCTTCTTATCCTACAGTCTTAATAATCACTATTAAATCAATACAAAAATATAAAGAATTCATTACACTGAAATATATCTGATCATAAATAATGCAGAAGACTCTTTAATAAAGTGAGAAATTGTAATAAAAATTCCATGTTAGGGAGTCGGGTGGTAGGGCAGCAGGTTAAGCACACATGGCGCGAAGCGCAAGGACCAGCATAAGGATACCGGTTCAAACCCCTGGCTCCCCACCTGCAGGGGAGTCAGTTCACAAGCAGTGAAGCAGGTCTGCAGGTGTCTATCTTTCTCTCCCCCTCTCTGTCCTCCCCTCCTCTCTCCATTTCTCTCTGTCCTATCCAACAACAATAATAGCTACAATAACAAAACAACAAGGCCACAAAAGGGAAGGAACAAATAAATGTTTTTTAATTCCATGTTATAGCTCAGAGTAACCAAAGAAAGAGACCTGAGGCCACATGGAAAGTAGGGAATCATGTTTATTTTACCATAACAAGTTACAGGCCTAATCCTAACAGACCTGCAACAGCTTATACTGCAGTACCCAGCTTTTTATCAGTTTCAAACCGGGTGTGACACAAGCTGATTGATTAAAGTCCATCAAGGTGCTGACAATAAAGGTGAGATCAGGTTGGCTACAATCAGAGCCTGCCACTTGGCATACTGGAATGTCGAAGTGAGGGCCCACCAGCACCGCCTATAGATTTTTCATTTCAAAATGAACATCTTTCTTCATTGTTGTTCACTTAATGTAATTATGAAGTTGTGAGATACTGAAATAATAAAAATGTTATTTACTAAAAGGTAAATATTTACTACTTTTTAAATATGCTTGCAAAGT
Organism: Erinaceus europaeus; assembly: GCF_950295315.1. Lineage (NCBI taxonomy): Eukaryota > Metazoa > Chordata > Mammalia > Eulipotyphla > Erinaceidae > Erinaceus > Erinaceus europaeus. Next base: position 37,158,394 of record NC_080165.1, read on the forward strand.
CCAACAATTTATAAGTGAAGGTGAATATAAGTCAATTCAGTAGAGGTACAAAAATTATGGAAATATTTTCATTTAAAAATAATCAAAGTATGAAGAGGGGAAAACAACATTTGCAAAACATACCTAGAAAATACATTTAATTAAAAAAAATTGCCAAGTTCACATGGAAAAATGAAATTAGTCCATTCCAATTTTATGGTGAATGACAAGAACGCCGGTGGAGGGCACAGTTCTAGAAAATGGAGTAAGAATTAAGTTCAACTGGGAATATTTTCCTTGCTCTGTTAGAAACCCAGCACCTTTACTTTCTCATGTCTGAGCAACATACTGAGTAAAAATTGAAGAGCAGAAACAACACAAGTGCAGGACAGTGGCCCTCCTGCAGTGCTTTTACTTTAGGCATCCTGATTAATGGCATTACTTCTATCAGCTCAGTTGGTGCTGTTATTTATAGCCGAAGTATACAGTCTATAAAAGCTTTATCAGGTTTGGTCTGAAAAATCAAAATTACTTAACATTGACCCAAATAATTTGTTTTGCCCAATAATTCTGAGTCCTTAGCTTGATATGGTAATCTGTAGAGAGTAGTTATGAAAACGGCAGGGGTTATGTGCTATTAGAAAGCAGCTATGACTCATTAAGATAATCCTTTTCTCAACACAGCTGTATGAGAGGTTTCATCTGTGAGCTCGAGGAATTCCCAGATAAAGCAAATAGGGACTTTACAAGGGTTGCTTCCCTGTGCACAAATTATGGGATATATTCTTTATGAATTGTTGCCGTGACATTGAGCATAGTTAAGAGCCAAGTTTGAATCTTGGTTGCACACATGGTAACGCAGGTACACTATCCAGATGCGTTATCTGGCTGGAACCATTCCTGGCATTTTAGTTACCACTCTATAGATAAGTGATTAACCGAGAACCCTCAGAACTGGTTGAGCAATGGTTAACTAGAAATGTTAGAAAACAAGACTTCTAATACAAACATCAACTGACCAAGAAATTCCGAACTTTTGAGCTTTAAATCGCTACAACTTGTGTTGCTAGACAGGATCTGCTAAGAACTCTTATCTAGCAATGTGTAACATTAAGTATTAATACTCCTTATGCCACTTTCCTATGGTCCTAGGATCTACCACTTGTCTAAGGGGAAAGCTTCACCCTTTTAGCCCCATAACTCATTATCATAGGCACAGATCAGAAATTTCTTGTTTCCTTTGTAGTACTGTTCCATCCTTAATAAAGACCACCAGGACCTCCTTAAATACATGAATCTCTTAAAAATATGAAACCTGTTTACTAAAGTGCTATTTAATCACTTCAAAAGCACATCAGTTGAGCACATGTTTACCATACACAATGCCCCGGGTTAAAAAAAAAAAAAAAAAAAAAAAGCACCTACAATGGGGTAGATTTCAGTAGTGGCAACATGCTACAAATGTTTTTCTTTATCTCTTCCCCTTCAACTACTGCTTTACTAAATGAAAATAAGAGTGGAGAAAATTACCAGGGGTGGTGGATTTCAGGAGCCAGCACCAATCCTGTAATAACGCTGGTGTGTGTGGGGGGGGAGTGTTACACTAACGTCTAGCTTTTGTAGTGGTTAATACTGAACTTAATTTCCACTATTAGCCTTAGAAATAAACATTCTTGAAGCCTTTCATTATGACCTGATTCATTCCCATTAAGTGGAACAGCTCTTTGAAACGATGGTAAATGGCTCTGAAAAGAGCCTTTGAGTTCAGTATAAAATCGCTTACTTGGTTAAGTTTACTTGGAGCTGGTGTACTTGGTGACAGCCTTAGTGCCCTCAGACACTGCATGTTTAGCCAGCTCTCCCGGCAATAGCAGGCGCACAGCAGTCTGAATCTCCCTGGAGGTAATAGTAGACCGCTTATTATAATGAGCCAGATGGGAGGCCTCCCCTGCAATCCGCTCAAAGATATCAGTGACAAAACTGTTCATAATGCTCATAGCTTTTGAAGAGATACCAGTATCAGGGTGCACTTGCTTCAGCACCTTGTAGATGTAGACTGAATAGCTTTCTTTGCGGATTCTTCTGCGCCTTCTCTCTTCTTTCTTCTCAGTCTTAACCACAGATTTCTTCAAGTTCTTTTTAGGTGCCGCAGCACTTTTGGAAGACAACTCCGGCATAATTAGTACACAGCTCTCAAGTCACAGCTCTATAAAGTGTTACAGCCCTTAAGTGTTACAACCATAGAAGTTTACAACTCTTTTAGATCACTCCTACCAAGCAATAGATAGTCGAGGCCGGCAAGAGCAGCATTTATACTTAAGGCTTTGAATGACGTCTTAGGAAACCAGCATCTGATTGGATAATGCTGAGTAGTGCATGCAAATTAAGTATTCCAGTGAAACTTTTTGATTGGCCAGATGGTTCCAACCAATCACAGGACAAAGCATGCCTACTGCACTGCATTCACGCCTGTTGTACTTGATTACCCAGCTGTTCAGCTTATCTCTGGGTGCACGAAGTTAAGGTGGAAAAAAACAAGTTAAATTTCACTCTTTAAGAACAGGGTTGCTGTAGTTTACGGATACGTGTGAACATGCTCTCTCTCACAGAAACTGCAACCCACAATGACCCTGGGTCCATGCTCCCAGAGGGATAGAGGATAGGAAAGCTATCAGGGGAGGGGGTGGGAAATGGAGATTGGGTGGTGGGAATTGTGTGGAATTGTACCCCTCCTACCCTATGGTTTTGTTAATTAATCCTTTCTTAAATAAAAAATTTTAAAAAAAGAAAAAAAACTCAGAAAATCAACTAAAAAAAAAAAAAAGAACAGGGTTGCAATTACCATGGATCAAATCTACCACTTTCTCTGCAAAAGCAACTACTCTTGAGAATAATGGGGTCGTCACACAAGTTTACCTGGGTGCTGTCCTTGACTGTTAAGATCCTAAAGCTGGTAATGCATTCCACGACAAGAAAACTGGCACCACTACATGCCATCTGCAGCTGGCCATTTGCAACCATGAGGAACTTAACTACTGTGAGCTGCGACTATCATTCAGGGTGGAGTACTGCCCAACATCAAGGCGACACTGCTGCCCAAGAATACTGAGAGCAAGTCGAGAGTAATTAGTTCTCCAAATGGTGAGTGCCAAGGAATGACCCAAATATTTGCAGAGAAACCAAATGCTCATTTCAGAGTCACTTAAATCATTAATAAGGACTGTACACATACCACAACACTGTATAACTTTTCAATAAATCGGGATTTTTTTGAAGACGTTTTTCAAGTCACATTACAGTGGAGAAAAGTTAAGTCAAACTCAGAAGTTCTCTAGATACTTTTGGACAAGAATGACTTCAGTGACCTACTGTAGGAGAACAGCCATTCCATCAATTTTTACTAGCAGAGTTAACACATTAGAGTCCTCTAGAAAAGCAAAACTTAAATTAGTATGGAATTACCATTTAGTACCTATTCTAGTAATAACAGTTGGATTCTATTAAGGCTTAAATTTCAACAATCTAAGGGTCATAACCAAATGATGAATTACAATAAACAGGGAACAGGTAATCCAGCAGCTTCCAACTTAACTGGTTGTATTCCTTATGAAGCATTAGCCAATCTAGTGTGAGTACATGATTTCCATAAGGTAATTTCAAGAAAGGAGCTTTCCTTCAAACCTGCTAGTAATTTAGTGTCATGAATCTTTAAATCTCAAACAGTTGTAATAGTACTAGCAAATTAAAATTTAGTAAAGGTGGCTTCACACATACTTATAAGGCATCACAGAAATGTATCTTAAAATGTAGAAAAAAGGCATGTCAGGGTTGTTTACCTAAAGTGTGGTAGAGTACTGGAGGCAGGAATATGACATGTTCACAATTCTATCATAATTATTTGAAGTTAAAGAATATGAGTCATACTTCCCAAAAGTTTTAACTAGAAAAAGAAGCAACAGAATGAGGTGTTGCCATTGGTATCATTACAGACTTTCATGCCTGAGGTGAAGTAAAAAATTTCCCAAAAAAGAGTAAGATCTACAGCGGATGGCAAATTGCCATGCCCGTGTTTCAGCAAACCTAGGCAAAGTAGAGTGTAATCTTTCACTTGTATCTTTCACTTTTCAGTTGTATCTTTCACTTTGTAACCAATCAAGTTGAATTTTCCATTTTATAGAATGTAACCAAACAAACAGTATCTTTCATTTTGCATTGACTTGCACCTTGGCAGTCGGGATTGAGCATGGAATGTAGCCCATTCACCTCATCCTTCCTTTTTTTTCTCATCCTTCATTTTACATTGTACCTTGATGGCTCACAATATAATCAATCCTTTTCGCACTTTACACATTGTACCTGAGCACACCTAGTTAGTGCACTTTGTAACCATTCAAAATGTACATCTTCCAAGACTACCCTGTAACCAATCAGCTTACTCTGTGCCCAGTTTGAAGGGCATATAAGCGATTTTCCAAGCCACTGCAGGTAGTCTGGTTAGGTAGAAGCTTATTGTACTCTCCTATTGTAATAAAGTACTTTAAGTGTGGAGTTGCTGCACTTTAGACTTGTAACACCATGGAGCTGTAGTATTATCAAGCTGTGATATTTGGAGCTGCTTGTGGGTATTTCCATACCAGAAGTACTGTACTTGAGAGCAACAGGGAGGGAATAGTTAAAGAGTCCTGGTACATGACGGTGGAAAAGTATCTCACTTGGGGTCTTTTGCTGACACCTATACTAGTGAAATGAGAAATTCAACATAACCCCCCCTAATAAAATGGAGGGAAAAAGCAGATTGAAGATTGTATAAAAGCCATATTAGCCTCACAACTTTCCTTAAATTTAAACCGTTCTCAAGTTAAGACATTCACTGAAATAATGTCAATTATTTTTAAAGGGTCAAATTAAGCCCCAGCCCTAAAAACAGCTGGGAAAACAACAGATGAAAAAAAATTAGTAGACTACAGTTGTTTGTAAAGTGTCTTGTTGTGACCCCAACAGGAGTTTGGAACAATTAGCATACAAATGACATCAACCTGAGGTGGAGCAGACTGACAAGGGGGTATATATAATTAAGCACAGACTTGCAGCAGTTGGCCCTCTTGATTGGATTACCTTCATCTTGGCATTCTCCATTTGGTGTGGCTCCGGATTGATCCTGGTCTTTTCATGTGGTGATCTTGGGTAACTTAGTTTCAGACTTTAGGCTTTTGCCTATTTTTCTAGCTACACTTCTCCCATCACATTCACAGTGATTTTATGAGTAAACCTCTCTTTTGTTTAACCTTAAAAGGAGCCATGTTTTGTTTTGTTTACAAGTGTCTCTGGTCTTACATATTAGTTTTTTCCTAGGTACAGCTCACTTATAGCTGCTGTGTTTGGTGAATGAACATAGTACACCACACACAGTTTGCATGGCTAGATTCTTTAGCATTAGTAGGTAATAATCCTTTGGAATTTCCTGTACATGATGGATAGCCTGTTGTAGTTATCCAAGTGAATAGACTCAACAGTAATATACTCAAATGTCATTAAAAATTTCATGAATTTGGCTGCAGCAGACTCCACTGTTGGAGTAAGCCTGCTTCAGGACATGGTATGGATGGTAATGTGTAATAGAACTATGACATTTCTGGTGTTTCTTGAATTTCCTTTAGTTTTATCTACTTTAGGGTTGTTCTTAGACCAGTACATTAAGAGCATGAAGACTGAAGACATAACCTCCTACTACCTTAAGAAAAAGATGGCAAAGCCCCAGATCACATCAAATCAATGGGGTTTACAGTCAACAATATTTATACACCTTTCCCATATTGGGGAGCTACTCTCTTCCCTGATCCAGCTTTCTGGTCCTTTTCCGAGTCATGACATCATCTCCCCAGACAATAATTAAGATTCACTTGCGTATCAGATTTCAGGCTCAGACAAAAAAAACAAACAAACAAAAACAAGAAAAAAAAACACTAGTATAGCTACAGGCCCTTTGAAATATAACTAAAATATGCCTACTAGCTATCTACAAAACACTTCATCTGCACTATTCCAGCCTTTAGGTCCATGCTTATTCAACAATTTGTTTGGCTTTGTATATTAATTCTCTTTTCAGCCACCAGGTTCCAGATGCTAACAGGATGCGACCAGACTTCCCTGGACAGACAATCCCACCAATGTGCCTTGGAGCTCTGCTTCCCCAGAACCCTTCCCCACTAGGGAAAGAGAGAGGCAGGCTGGGAGTATGGATGGACCTGTCTACGCCCATGTTCTGCAGGGTAGCAATTACAGAAGCCAGACCTTCAACCTTCTGCATCCCACAAGGATCTTGGGTCCATACTCCCAGAGGGTTGAAGAGTAGGAAAGCTATCAGTGGAGGGATTGGTATACAGAGGTCTAGTGGTAAGAATTGTGCAAAGCTGTACCGCTCTTATCCTATGGTTTTGTCAATGTTTCCTTTCTATAAATAAAAATTTTTTAAAAAAAAATAAGAAAAAGAAAAAGATGGCACAATGTGGAGCCATCTGGCATATTTATATACTGTGTTTTCATATGAGATACTGACTGAACTCATTTCTGATTGAAATGAAAGCAAGAGATAGATGAAATACTAAAATGAAAAATTCCCCAAATAATAAAATCCAGTGGATGGTGGATTGCCATGTCTGCATTTCAGCAAAACTAGGTGAAGCAGAATGAAACCTAGTTGAATCTTTCGTTTTATAGAATGTAGCCAACCAAATTATAGGTTTCATCTTGTGTTCACTTGCACCTTGGCAGTCGGGATTGGACGTGGAATGAAGCTAATCTGCCCTCATCCGCTTGTACCTTTATGATTCACAATGTAACCAATAGGTTCGGGCCCGTGTACCACCCTGTAACCAGTCAGCTCGCACCACACTCAGTTTAAAGGGAATATAAGCAGTTTACCATGCCAGTGTAGATAGTCTGCCCTGGCAGGAGTTCACTTAACTCCACTAGCAAAATAAAGTATCTCCCTGCCCTCTGTGGAGCTGTAGCAGTGAGCAGCACTGCGGCTATTTCCATAATGATACTCCAAGCCAAGTCTGATTAGATAATATTCCTATTGACAGCAAACACTCAAAAAGAAGAAGACAATATCGTGTGAGGCTTCTATCAACACTTTGAGGGTAGGAAGGGTGAGCAGCAGCACACTTCATTAAGCACATGTACTACCTAATTCAAAGACTCAGGTTCACATCCCACTTCCCACCAGTAGTGCCAGCACCAAGCCTGAACAATAACCCTGGTGGAAGGATGAAGGTCTCACACTCCCTGACTTCAGTTTATATTATAAAACAATACTAATTAGAACAACGAGGTGTTGAAACAAAAATAGAACTTAAGCCAAATGCTATCCCAAGCAGCATCCTATGCTTGATCAAAGTGGTACTCTCATCTCTGTCTCATAAAAGTAAATAAATTTTAAAAACAAATTAAGTAGAATATTTTAAAATGTTATGCTTATCAGAGGGAAGAGGAAGGGCACAGGAAGTTGGTAATAGGTAAAATAAGGTATATACACATATATGGGTGTGAAACTATACTCACTTTATCATTTTGTAAGCCAATGTTAAATCATGAACCAGATCAGTGAGATGGGCCCTTTTGTGATGGTTGATGGGTGTGGCTTTGCTAGTGCTTATTTGAGGAAGTATGCAATTGTATTTCTGAAGCAGCGACAATCTTGTAGGAAAAAAATCCTCAGTGAATAAAGATGGTTGTATAAAAAAAGGATGATGTTCATATATTTGCATAATTGCTGAAGCTTTCTTTGAGAACCCCCACCTTATGGCTATTTAGATGCCCCTTTTGTTTTATTGATTCCTGAGTGACTCAATTATAGCAATTAACATGTTCCAGTAGAAGTTAATTTAATGCCTTTCTCTTCTAAACTATAGTGTTTTTTTGGGGGGGGTGTATTGTCTTAATTGTTTAGCATTTCACAATACTAAAACAGTAAAGATAATAATTAATAGCTTTTGAATACCTTAATACATTTTTGTTCAGGGTTCCAGCTGCTAACTTTAGCATTTTAATAAGAGCAACTTAGAAAATTGAGTGGGGAAAAGTACTCATTATGTAGACATCTTGACAGAATTTTTTTAATTTGCATGCTTTTGGTTAGGATTTGGGCAGATAGAATATTTTCTCTTTGAGAGACAGGCTAGGAGTATGGATCAACCTGTCAATCTCAAATTCAGCAGGGAAACAATTACAGAAGCCAGACCTTCCACCTTCTGCATCCCACAGTGACCTTAGGTCCATACTCCCAGAGGGTTAAAGAATAGAAAAACTGTCAGGGAATGGGATGGGATACAGAGTTCTGGTAGTGGGAATTGTGTGGAGTTGTGCCACTTATCCCATGGTTTTGTCAATGTTTCCTTTTTATAAATTAAAAAATTTTTTTTCTTATATGATTTTAAGCCATTATATAATTATATTTTTCCTCAGTGTCATAGTAGTTGTAACTTATTTTTTAATAAGCATAGCAATCCATCAAAAGACATTTATTGAGACCAAGAATATGCCAGTCTTCTAAGGATAATGGGAAGAGGTGCAAATGTTTTCTTTCAGCTTTTCCCTTTGGGATTTGTAGATTCTTAGTGTCTAGTTGTGTGATGCACAGATTAGGACTCTGTGAAAATACACACATCCTCTCTTTTTTTCTATCCCATTGTCACTTGCTTACTTGCTCAGGTACACTGAGGATAGTCTTTGTAGGATACTTGTAACCAACCAAGATGACTACCACTTCAATGAAAGCTGTGTGAGGATGGATGGGGCCGGCATCAGGCATGTCAAATGCTGTTTTGAGACTACTGGAGATAGCCCAGGCAGAAGTCAAATTGCTACTAGGCACTAATACAGAAATCCTCAATTTGACAAGGAATATGAGCACAAGATCTTCACTGTGTTGAATGAAGAGGAAGCAAATTATGGGAGAAAGCTAGGATGACTCAGTTTATCAAAACTGTAGAGAAAACAAAGTCTGCAGTTAAAGACTGTATATTTATTGTATTGAAAGGGAAAAATAAAATGTTGGCTATATCTCGCCTGACATATACTCTGGAAGTTGTGAGAAATGAAGTTTACTTAAAATTATGCTGCAACTTCAGCAACTATAGAGCACAACTGCTATAGCAGATTCACCAAATACTGAAAAACTGAGGCTATGATTAGGTTAGTACCCAGATCCAAGGGTAGCCATTTCTCTTAGGAACAAGTCCACTAACAAACTGATGTCATGGCTTCCTCACCATGAAGTAGACGATTACTGAGTGCAGAAACACTGGTAAAGATTTGTGCCAGAGAAGCACAGACTTCAGTTAGGGCCTTATGATCAAGATAAAGTGTGATATTCACAAGATTGGTAAGACCAACCATACTGTGGCACAATACCACTGGTGGAAAAGTAAGGATTGAGGCTTCAGGAAGAACCAGGATCCTCTGCTACATGGAACAATATGACCCACTGCCATACTGAAAAATATCTGTGGGTTGACATGGTTCTTATTTAAAGATAGAAGATCCTTATAAGAAGGACTGAGTAGCATGTTGATTGCTCAGCCTTTTCTCAGGAAGAAAGAATTCACTTTCCCTGAACCCTCTTACCAAGGAGAGAATATAGCCACTTCTTACACAGACGCACACACACACACACACACACACACACACACACACACACCACCTTCAAAACAAAACTTCAGGGCCCATCTAACCTTTAACTTGAAGTAGACCTTTGGATAATGTAATTTCAGTATCATAACAGGTTTATTGGAAAATCTTAATCTGAACTGGGGTAGCATCTATGCAGTGCTGTCATTCATTAAAATTTAAAGTGGTGGGGGGAGTCCGACCTTAGCGCAGCAGGTTAAGTGCACATGGTGCGAAGCACAAGGACTTAAGGCTTAAGGATCCAGTTCGAGCCTGGGGCTCCCCACCCGCAGGGGAGTCGCTTCACAACCGGTGAAGCAGGTCTGCAGGTGTCTATCTTTCTCTCCCCCTCTCTGTCTTCCCTTCCTCTCTCCATTTCTCTCTGTTCTATCTAACAACAATGACATCGATAACAACAATAACTACAACAACAATAAAAAAGGGCAAAAAAATGGAAAATAAATAAATAAAATAAAATGTAAAAAAAAAAAAAAACTTAAAGGGGGAGATTCTATGCACCCTTAAAATAACTTTATGGGTAAATACTGCTATAGGGACAAGGCAATGGTGCACTGGTTAAGCTCAAATATCACCATGTGGAAGGACTAGGGTTCAAACAACTGTTCCTCACCTGCATGGGGTTGCTTCACAAGTGAAGTAGGTTTACATGCATCTATCTCTCTCACTCTATAAGCTGGTCTTCATGTGTCTATCTTTCTCACTCCCTATCTCCCATCCTTTCTTAAATTTCTCTGTCCTGTCAAATAAAATAGAAAAAAAAATGGAAGCAGTGTTACAGCTCTTTTAGAATTTGTCTAGCAGGTCTTCCGGTTCCTACTGGAAGGCCCCCCCCCCCAAAAAAAAAAAAGAAAAAAAAATGGAAAGACAAAAATGGCTGCTGCTAGCAGTGGATTCATAGTGTCAGCACTGAACCCCAACAATGACAGTGCTGGTGGCAAAAAAAATTACTGGTATACATACCTATTTTACTGATGAAGAGGTCTCTGATCATAGAGCTAGCATTGGATCCGGTATTTCAAATGAGACACATTAGCTTTAGAGCCTACTTTAATCACTATGTACTGTAATAAACATACCATAATTGACTGAACTATATTATACTCATTGTTTATTCAAGCTACTTTATTATTATTTTTTTTTTTTAGGGCCTTCCGGTAGGAACCGGAAGACCTGCTAGACAAATTCTAAAAGAGCTGTAACACTATTCAAGCTACTTTAAATATTATTACAAACAAAGCTGTACTGAATGTTCATATGCAAACAGCCATTTTCTCAAATATTTAAACCATTCTTAGATATAGAATGATTGTGTCAGAAAGTATACAAGATTTTTATGTAATCCAAGTGATTACCTCCATAAGACATCAGCAAAGTAAAACAGTATATCTGCCTTATTTTGCTTTCATAGAATTTGGTGTTCTTTAGGTAAGAATATCCTCAAGACCTATACATTATTATTCTAACTTATGTGTGCTTTTATCTGAGTAAGATGGACCATTCTCATTCTTTCATTTATATATCATGCTTATTTTATACATGTATCTTATGTGTACACATATAATATGTGGTGTATATATGCCCCAGCATAATACTGGCTATTTGGTTCCTTAAGAAATATCAGTGGGGCTGGGGGGCAGTGCAGCGGGTTAAGCACACATGGCATGATGCACAAGGACTGGCGTAAAGATCACAGTTCGAGCCCCTGGCTCCCCACCTGCAAGGGGTCGCTTCACAGGCGGTGAAGCAGGTCTGCAGGTGTCTATCTTTCTCGCCCTCACTCTCCAGTTCTCACTATCCTATCCAACAACAATGACAGCAACAACAACAACAACAAGGGCAACAAAAGAAAAAAAAAATAGCCTCCAGGAGCAGTGAATTCATAGTGCAGGCACCGAGCCCCAGCAATAACCCTGGAGGGGAAAAAAAAAAAAAAGGAAAGAAATATCAGCAACTACCTTTGTAAACCAAAAAGGTGTTTACCCAATCAAACATGGAAATTAAATAGTCTGCTACAAAAATTCTTTCATTTATGTTCTCTGCACTCAAAAGGTTTATATTGACAGTCTACATCTGTTAAAGGTCATCACCAACCCTAAAGCATGTTGTCAGCATGAATGCATGTTGGCCATGTTGGCCAACCCCCCTGGTGACAGAGTGCTTGGTTTAATTGTAAATTGTCTTCTTCAGTGGCTCTTTTGTCTGAGAAAATACTGCTTTTTCTATCACTTGCTTAATTTGCTGTTATACAAATGCTGTAATAACAGCTACAAATAGCACTTAGATAATCACTTGTAAAGTAATGTCATTAGCAGTATTTACATTTACCTGCCGATTACTGATTACAATTGTGCATGTAGCAATCAGTGCTGACTCAGGACATCACAGTTTTATTAAATAAATGAATAAATAAAGGCACAAAGAATGTGCACCAAGCAAGTATTTCTGAACAAAGCTTCCTCCACTCTCCCCACCATATGTAGGTACAACATTCACCCAACTCTTCTACAGTCAGCACTCAAATATATAGAAGAGTAAAATTTTGCTCCAATGTCAAGGAGAAATGAGTTTATATTTTAATAGACAAAAGATATGTCTGACTTATGCTGAAAAAATGTCTTCTGTGTGGTAGGTATGAGTCGCAGTTGACAAAATCAAAGTAAGAAGTGTCATTTTTCTTTCTCTTTCTATAGTTTGCTGCTTACCCAGAGGCCCCCATTTTTTTCTAGCATTTCAATCTCTGCCATTCCTGGGCATCCCTGTCCCTTTCTACTATTACATAACACCTTGGGGTGCTTGGGGTGCTGTGTGTAGAAGGGATTTAGTATTTCATCCTCACTTTGAAATGAATAATCAATTCACACCCTTCGGGATTATGTGTATAACAATCTGTACACTTCAAATGGACTCTAATTTAGCCAATCCACTTGCACCTTTCAATTCAGTACATGCACAATTTTGGGTCTATGCGACATCTTGATGGAATTCATTTGGACTCTAATTTAGCCAATCCACTTGTACATTTTGATTCAGTTCCTTTTTTAACCATTGAACCACACCCTTTTCAATCCTGCCCTGTAGCCAATCAGCTTGCACCCTGACCATTTTAAGAAGAAATAAAAAAGCCGGTAACAGCTGCTTGCCAGATCTGAAGATGTTCTATTCTATGAACCCACCTGATTCCACTTGAAATAAAAGTAACTCTGCTCTCCACGTGGCCTCTCTTCCTTCATGTTCTAGACCCAACTTTAGTTGCCTTAAACTGTTCAACAGACAATTACCCTAATTGTCATTTGAGTGAGAGGTGTAAAATTTGTGTAAAAACTCACTTGTGTCCTAGAGCAAGGACAAGAAGAAATAAAACGAAAACATTCTAATATCATTCTAATTCTAAGTGAATCTCCTAACTGGGAAGTGACATTGCAGGATGAATTTCTTTTGTAAAACAGTTTGATTTTTTATTATCTTTATTTATTGGATATAGACAGTCAGAAATCAAGAGGAAAGGGGGTGATAAGAGAGGGAGAGAGATATAGAGAGACACCTGCAGGCCTGCTTCTCCATTCATGAAGCATTCCCCCTGCTGGTGGGTTACCAGGGGCTCGAACCCAGGTCCTTGAGCATTGCAATACGTGCACTCAACCAGGTGCGCCACCACCCGGTCCCCCCCAAAATGATTTTTTAAAGGAATAACATGGGAGAGCTGTCTTATGAATTTTTTCCATAGTAAGATATAAATAATTATTCCTTCATAATCTACTTTGTTCAAATATAAATGCCTACTTGAGTAAGAGGATCAGCTGTTTTCTGTCTCTTCAAACCAAACAATCCCTTGGACTAAAATTAGACTTGCTGGGAAATTGGAAACATTCACTGTTTTCATTTTAGGGATTAAGTTTAAAAGTGAAATGTGTTAGGGGGGAAATTGTGTTACAGATCTCAAGTGTAGCCAAATAATAAGACTGATGCTGTGCTGAGGGCTGATTTCTACTATTTCAGGCAGATTGCTACCATGCCTGAGCAACCCTCCTGCCTTGGCTACCAACTGTTATCCTGGGCGAGGTGCAGGCAGATTGGTTACAAATAATCCGTGAAGGTTTCCACTCTGGGCTCTGGAATACAGAAGTAGGAGTCAGACACTTGCAGTGGTTTTGGTTTTCTTTCCTCCCTCTTCATTCTTTGCCTTTGGATTTTTTTCATATCAAGTAATCGAAGGCAGGATGTGGCCTGAAGAGACCACAAAAGTACAAAGTCAGACTTCATAGCATGAGTGTGTGATATACAGACAATGTCGATCATTAGACAAACAGCATCGCATTTCAAGGGTTTCTGGGAACGGGATGTGAAAAAGAAATGATAGACTGGTATATGTGATAGAAAGGATAGTTGTTTTTTTTTTCTTGTTTTTGAGGGTCTATGTGTGTGTTATAGCAGATGTTTCTATGATATTGAGGCTGGCAGCTCTGCTAACTTGCAAACTATTGTTTTCATTAGTAGTGGCATTTTATCATTCTACAAACAACCAGAATAAATTGAGCAAGTGAGATCAAAACAATCTGTTTGTTTTAATATCCTCAAGAGCTTCTTTTTATTCCTTAAAAAAATCATTTTGGGGGGGACCGGGTGGTGGCGCACCTGGTTGAGTGCACGTATTGAATGCTCAAGGACCTGGGTTCGAGCCCCTGGTCCCCACCAGCAGGGGGAAAGCTTCATGAATGGAGAAGCAGGCCTGTAGGTATCTCTCTGTATCTCTCTCCCTCTCTATCACCCCCTTTCCTCTTGATTTCTGGCTGTCTATATCCAATAAATAAAGATAATAAAAAAATCATTTTTGACAAATAGGGGAACTAGAAAATTGTTAATTTTGTCTTTGAGGAGTCAAAACTTGAAAAGATTTCTCTAGACATACCCCAACTTTTCTATGCCTTCTAGATTTATTTGATTAAATGAGAATATTAACTTGTTTTTCAATTTAGGATATTGGGAGACTAAAATCATGTTGAAATTGGCTTCCTGAAAAAAAATCTGGTTAATTTTGAAGAGCAGTTCAATTTTATATCTTACCCAAAATGTGTCAAGCCATACAATACAGTAAAAAGGAAGTTACACCAGAGAGGAATTGAAAGAAGCAAAGAGGTCTGTATCAGTTCCCTTGCCAACCAAAAACTGCTGTGGACTCCTGCCCACAATACAGTTTCTCAACTTTAAGATTGTTTATATGAATATAAATTAACTTAACTTACCCATTCATAAAAGTGTTAGGAAGTTATAAACCTTTTCATCTATCTGGGAAAACAGGGTGTGGTTTTTTTTGTTGTTGTTTGTTTGTTTTTTTAGATAGGACAGAGAAATGGAGAGAGGAGGGGAAGACAGAGAGGGGGGAGAGAAAGACACCTGCAGACCTGCTTCACTGCCTGTGAAGGGACTCCCCTGCAGGTGCGGAGTGGGGGGTTTGAACAGGGATCTTTATGCTGGCCCTTGCTCTTCGCGCAACGTGCTCTTAACCTGCTGCGCTACCACCCGACTCCCTAGGAAAACGTGTTTTTAATAAAGACAAATAAGGGAATTAAATGTTGTTAACAATTTTTTTACTTGTGCCTGATTTTTTTTCCTTTCAGAACAATAGAATGTTTATTTAGGCTAGGGTAAAAATTTACCAGTACTCTTAAAATTAACTACAGCTGGCAGTAGGGAACTCTGAAGAGAATGACAGGAACACATTACAAATTAATGAGCCCTGGAGCTATGACAGTGAGTTTCTAGGAAAAACCCTATGCTATGTGTATGTGTTCGGAACTTATAAACACGCAGTAAAAAGTAAAGCTAAAATAAGACCTAGTGGTAGAGCCTCTGAAGCTTTTTCGACATCAGTTTTACTACTCTCCACTTAATTCCAATAAATGTGTTAAGAGAAAAATTCGTGTTATACTCTAATGCAACCAAAAAATGAGACAAAGTCTTTATGGAGGGCAGGGAGTTACATGTATTTATTGATTTATTTGCTTGTCTATTTATTATTTTGCCTCCAGGGTTATTGCTGGAACTCGGTTGGTGGCACTAAAAATCTGCTGCTCCTGGTGGCCATTTTTTTCCATTTTATTGGGTAGGACAGAGAAACAGAGGAAGAGAAGGAGAGAGGGAGAGAAAAAGACACCTGCAGACCAGCTTCTCTGCTTGTGAAGCGTCCTCCCCCCCCACACACACATACACACACCTTAGGTGGGGAGTGGAGGCTCGAACACAATCTTTGCGGGGCTTTTTGCATAGTACTAAGTGCGCTAAACCAGGTGTGCCACTGTCTGGCCCCCACATTTATTTCTTATATACAGTTTCAGAGAGATTCCTACCAGTCCTGAACAGCTCTTATACCTTGGTAACCAGTTTTTATCCTTGATTATAGACAGGATTGAAACAGACGTGGACTGATTGGTTAGAAACAGAACCAAGTCCACAAGCTGATTGGTTACAGAGTCCATCAAGATGTGCATATTGGCTGCTGACAGAATCCACCAAGGTGCACAGATCTGTTACAGACAGAATCCGCTGAAGTGGCATATCTTTCATTTCAAATAAACATAAATCAAACAAAACTAGACTAAAATAAAGAGTGCTTGTTACTTTAAAAAGGGGGGGGGGCACACAGCAAATTAATAATGCAAAAGGACATTCATGTCTGAAGCTCTAAAGTCCCATGCTCAATCCCCCACACCACTAGAATCCAGAGCTGAACAGTGCTCTGGTCCAAAGTTTCCTGAAAGACTTGTGAAAATTGGCCATAATGAATGTAGCAGACTAAGATGATGTACAGGCATAGGCTTGTTGCTTAGCTTCTATTTACTTTGGTTTCTTTATCTCTAAAATTGATATCATGAAAATATTTAACTTACAGGGTTTTGGTAAGGGTTAAATCACCCTAAGCATAGAAAGGACTTTGAAGTACTTGGAAAGTAATAAGCACTTCATAAATAGTCATTATTAATTTTAATGATCTCTAAATCAGAGGTAAGGGAGATCTGAAGGGAAGGAGCCAGGGTAGCACTAGCATGTACCCATATGGAGAACCCCTGTGAAAATTTATATTTATTGAGTTTTGAACAGTTCTAAAGACTGTTTTTTTTTTTCTTCTGATATAGAGAGATATTGAGAGAAATGGGAAAGATAAAAAGAGGGAGAGAGGATGCTGCAGTACTGCTTCCCCCCTGCAGGTGGAGACATGAGGCTTGAACATGGGTCTTTCCACATAGGAACAACATGTACACTCTACCAGGTGCAACACCACCTGCTCCCCAACTCCATTCAATGCTCTAAATTATCTGAATTATCTGTAACAATTCACGTAGCCTGAACTTTTTTTGTAATTTCTTTATTGGGGAATTAATGTTTTACATTTGATAGTAAATACAATAGTTTGTACATGCATAACATTTCCCAGTTTTCTATATAGCAATATAATCCCCACTAGGTCCTCTGAAGGACTCTCCCCCCACACCCCCCACCCACCCCAGAGTCTTTTACTTTGGTGCAATACACCAATTCCAGTTTAACCTGAACTTCTATGCAGTCTGCTATATAGTAGGTATATCATGGAGACCAAAATGTTAGGCCAGTAGAGGAAGGTGGGGCCTGAACTACATAGATCCTTGTACCTCTGTTCCAGGAGAAAAAAAAATCATTATCAGAGTTCCAGAAATGAGTGGAATAGGTATCCACAGTGATACCTATCATGCACGCAGCCTGCATAGGGGCTGAATATATTCAGAGGTTTAGCAGACTGCAGAAGTTCCCAGACTAATGAGAGAAAACTGTTAGAGGAAGAAGTGATCGAGTGGATAGCACAGGCTTGAGTGACCTGGGAAATATTTATTCCTACCTGCCTGGTTCTTTAAGTTCACAAAGTACCTATGAACTAAATTGAGTTTAGGGTGAATGATTTAGTCTGTTCCATGTAATGAATATAGTATAATTATTGGCAACTTCTATTTTCATATCAGTTCACCAGAGCATCTGAGAACCATATAAGGATTGGTGGTATAGATTCCATTAAGATCTTGCACTCTTTCTCTTCACCGCCACCAAGTTAGCAAAGTAGTTTGTCAAATCATAATTTAGAGCATGTTGAAGGTCTCAACGCAAAAATAATTACCAGTGCATCTTTGTTCCCAGTAGCAGGTTTATTTCAGTGCCATAATCTGCTTACAGAAGTCACAAGACTGCCATGGATGCCACAAACCATTTAGACTCGGCAGAAAAATTACACAAAGAGCACAGATCAATGAGCTCAACTGTCCCTGTTTCCCTAGTGGGAGGACAAGCAGAGCAGGTCCAACAGATTAGTGAGTCTTTGTAAGGACAGGAAAGCCCAGGGCCAAGGGTAAAATAACAGACACAGCTGGGGGCTTTCAGTGAGGCAACAATATACCACAACTTTAGAAAGAAGACCCTAGGATCTTCCCTGGATTCCAGAATAATGCACTGCTTATTAAAAAGCCTGCTCACTATGTCCCCAACAGCAAAACCCAAATACATTGTACCAGCAAAAACACAGAAACATGGTAAGAGCAGAAAAGTAAAATAGTTTGTGTTTTTATGGGTTGATTTTCAGTCCAAGACACAAGGCAAGCTCAGACTTCTGAATTTTTCCATCCTTGTTCACATCGCAGTGACGCAAAAGGATCTCCCGGAATTTATCAAGGTCCACTCCACTGATGCTTGGCTGAGGATCATAAAAATGACATGTCAACATAAAAGTCAACAGTGCCTCCAATTAAGAATACCCACCCCTATCCCCAGTCTTGTTAAGTTTCAAGGACTCCCTTCTAACTGTACCTCTGTGAAAACAGACCCCAGGAGAATAAACTATCTTCTCATCCCACCAAATGTCGTCAAGGATAAACTTTCTACCAGTGGAATTATTTCAAATATTCATCTTCAGGAAAGAACTACACCCCCTCCATCATGCCTCTGCTTTTTTATAGAAAAATTTATCTTTTCAGCACCCATAATTTTGGTGTTTTGGCTTGCTACACTGACAAAAGAAAATACATTTTATTATCTCCCTGTAGAAGGTTCGCATAGCTCTAGTTTTAAAAGAGGTTCTAATCAATGAAACTCTAAATAAAATATTATGTCGTTGAGCTATGAATGTGAGATTTAACCTAAGATACTTAAGGGGCTAAAAAGGAATTGTGTTGCTTATCAAGTAGGAAGATATTTTAAACTTCACAGATTTGCAAAAGTGAGCATTTAACCTAAGTTATTCTGCATAATTCTCACTTAATCCTTACAATCACATTTGGGGGGTAAATAATTACCCCTCATAATTAGCCCTTAATTTACAGATTAAGAAATAGGCTCCGAAATAGCTAAAACATTTTGTCAGTATTTTTTACTCAAAATTCCTGCTCCAGCTGAACACTTTTTTTCTTCTAGTTCTTTCAATTTTGATGGAGAAACAGCTAACCCAATAAAGATATATGAACCAACATTTAAATGCCAATATCCAGAGAATAAGGGAAACTCAACTAATCAAACTTCAAGACCTTTTACTGTGGTCCGGGAGGCGGCACAATGAATAAGTCATTGACCTCTCAAGCATGAGGTGCCGAGTTCAGTCATCAGTAGCACATGTACCACAGTCATGTCTGGTTCTTTCTCTCTCTCTTCCTCCTATATTTCTCATTAGTAAATAAAAGCTTTAAAAAAGAAAACCTTTATTATAGACTTAATTTATGAATGTATATAGAATTTAACTTCAGGAGTTGAAAAACAAGATTAGAAAAGAAAACACAAGTCGAACCTGAAATGAAATTGGAGTATTACACCAAAGTAAAAGACTCTGGGGTGGGTGGGTGGGTGGGGAGAATACAGGTCCATGAAAGATGATGAATGACATAGTGGGGGTTGTATTGTTAAATGGGAATCTGGGGAATGTTATGCATGTACAAACTATTGTATTTACTGTTGAATGTAAAACATTAATTCCCCAATAAAGAAATAAATTATTAAAAAATAATAAAAAATAAAAAATAAAAAAAAAGAATTTAACTTCAGGAGCTCTGAGTATTCCCCATCATCCTCTCTTCTTTCTCCAACCCTTTCCAAGGTTTCCTTACTCTCAAAGAATTCTTTAAAAAAAAAAAGTGGGAGAAAACAAAACCTTTCTTTCTTCAACTAGACAAGTTAATTTGTCATATTAAGACAAGTTAATGTGCACTGTGCCACAGGGTAAATGACTACCACCAAATCTATCCCTGATAACAGGTTTTAACAGAAAGAAGAGAAAAACAGAAACTGGGAGTCAGATGACAGAGAAAGAGGTGTAAATACCACAGTGGCATGAGATTCTGGAGAAAACCAGGAGGTGAATTTGGGGCCAGAAGTTAAATTTGACCAACTTCACTCTACTGTCTAGTAAGAGGCTTACTAGGTTCTTAATAGATTATTTTTGTTAAGGCTTACAAAGAATAGCCCTTTTGGTCTGAATGCCAAGCAGATATAAATATGAGCCAAGAGAAAATATGGTCAAAAGATTTTAGAACAGCAAACAACTCTCTATGACTCTATTGGGAGCTCATTTGTTGCAAACTGGGGACACTGTTTTCAGCCTATCTTCAGCCAATTTTACAACATCCCTTTTCCAATAAAATGACTATGTGATTCAGGGTCCTCTTAGCAAATTTCCACTCTTAGGGAAGAGTTTGGTGGAACTCAATTACAGATTAGTATTAGTAGCATCAATTAATCTGTCAAACTAATCCAAGCAATTCTAAGCAAGCTCCCCCACCCCCCCACCCCCACTGAAGAATGAACAACATTGCTTTCTGGGAAAGAAAGCATTTCATTCAAGTGAGTGATGACATTTTTGGTGTAAATATTTGTGTTGAGAGGGGTGGCAAGAAGAATGTGGGTACATTTATGGGAAGCTGATTTTGAACTTTGTGCCTTAAAACAAAGGATAATCACCATGACTTCTGCTTGCTACAGAATCCATTAGTGATATTAAGCCACTCGCATCATCATAAATTTACATTTATCAAGTTGATGTCTTCTTTGACAAGCCGGTGTCAAAATGAAGTCATTGGAGACTGGGCACTGGTATACTCAGAAGAGTGCACACATTACAATGTGTGAGGAAAGTACCCGGTCCCTACCTGCAGAATGGAAGCTTCTAGAGGAGTAGAGCAGTGCTGTAGATGCCATTCTCTGTCTCCTTCTCTCTCAGGAAAAAAAAAAAAAAAAAAAGACTGCCAGAACAGAACTTCAGAACTGTGGAATTGCTGTGCAGGCACCTTGTCCCAATGATAAGGCTGGTGGCAAAAGAGAAAGAAAAAGAGGGAGGAGGAGAAAGAAGAAAAGAAAAGAAAAGAAAAGAAGAGAAGAGAAAAGAAAAGGAAGGAAAAGAAAAGAAAAAAGAAAAGAGAAAAGAGAAAAGAGAAAAGAGAAAAGAAAAGAAAAGATCACTGGCTTTCAGGCAGGGATGGGAGGAAAGGGAAGGGTAAGGAAAAGAATATCAAAGAAGGAAATGGAGAACTACTGCTTCCTTTCAAAGTTTGCTGAACCCTGACAAAGAGTGTCTGGAATTTAAAGTATGAGAACCCCTTGATATAGTAATTCTACTCCTAGGAGAAACTCAAATCAGAGAAATGTGTATGCACAGAGATATTCTCTATTGTTTTGAATCATACATGGTAAACTGTCTAGATTAATAACAACAGAGGAATATTAAGTAAATTATATCATACCACAGGTGACATTATATGTTCACTAAAATGATAACTATTATTTGGAAACACTTTTTTTTAGTATAAAATCAACTAGATATAAAAACATACTCAGAAGTTAATGGTGAATCTGTCCTAGTGTGGAGATGATGGTTTTGTTTTTCCTCCTCTACTTTCAAATTTCTGTATAAATTATCATTTGTATAATTTGGAAATGATAAAAGTTAAGCTAGGGGTTACTAATTCTTTGGAGGGGCATAGTTCAGAGCCAGTGCTTTAGGTAAGTATTGTTTTCTCTTGTTAACAACATAGAAAAGTAGATGGAGTATCTAGCAAGGGAAAGAGTGAACTCCGGGAAGCATGTTGCAGTAACTTGTAACCTTCAATCAAAAAGCATGGTCAAGGGAGTCAGGCGGTGGCTAGTGGGTTAAGCACACGTGGTGCAAAGCACAAGGACCAGTGTAATGATCCCGGTTTGAGTCTCAGCTCCCCAACTGCAGGGGAGTCGCTTCACAAGCAGTGAAGCAGGTCTGCAAGTGTCTGTCTTTCTCTCCCCCTCTCTGCCTTCCCTTTCTCTCTCCATTTCTCTCTGTTATATCCAACAACAACAATAACCACAACAATGTTAAACAACAAAGGCAACAAAAGGGAAAATAAATAAATATAAATTTTTGTTTAAAAAAAGGCATGGTTACTTCTTGAATTCTATTGGCTTCCAACATTATGGTTCATAACTCTGCTTCACCTTGGTAGGTACTTTGAATTCTTAATTACTTGCCTTCCTGCTTTTTAGTTTCTTATATGTCCTTACGTTGATTTTCTTGCTGTTCAGAATGAGTGTTCAAAGTGTACAAGATTTTGAAAGATCTTGTACAGAAATTATGTCTGTTCCCTTAGGGACTTGCTACCTCATCATAATGAGAAAGCACAGTCTTGGGTAACATTTTACACAGGTTAAGGGAAAAGCTGTTTTGGTAACCAAACAATGCCATTTAACTTAAATGCTCTGGTCTTTCTCTTTACATCTTTCTCTCTGTATCTCTCATTAAACAAAATATATTTTAAAATAAAATACAAGAAAAGCCTGTTAAGTAAAAAAAAAAAAGTCAATTTCACTTAATGGTCATATCTCTCTTTTCTTTGACTGATTTTCAATTCTTTTTTTTTCTTTTCTTTTTTTTTTTACTAACACACCTTTCAGCTCTAGCTGACTGCTGTATAGGATATTGAACCTGGTAACATAGAACTTTATGCAAGAAAGTATATGCATAGTAACTATGTTACAATTTGCATGACAATTATGATATTTATTTATTTAAAAATTTTTGTATTTATTAGAAAGATAGGGGGAATCCCCCACACCTATAGACATCTAATCATTGACAAAGGTGCCCAGAATATTAAATGAGGAAAGCAAAGTCTCTTCAACAAATGGTGATGGAAAAAAATAGGTTGAAACATGCAGAAGAATGAAACTGAACCACTACATTTCACCAAACACAAAAGTCAATTCCAAGTGGATCAAGGACTTGGATGTTAGACCACAAACTATCAGATACATAGAGGGAAATATTGGCAGAACTCTTTTCCGCATAAATTTTAAAGACATCTTCAATGAAAAAAATCCAATTACAAAGAAGACTAAGGCAATCATAAACGTATGGGACTACATCAATTAAAAAGCTTCTACACAGCAAAAGAAACCAATGCCCAAACAAAGAGACCCCTCACAAATGGGAGATCTTTATATGCCATACATCAGACAAGAGTTTAATAACCAACATAGATAAAGAGCTTGCCAAGCTCAACAAGAAAACAAATGACCCCATCCAAAAATTGGGAGAGGACATGGTCAGAATATTCACCACAGAAGAGATTCAAAAGGCCAAGAAACACATGAAAAAGTGCTCCAAGTCTTTGATTGTCAGAGAAATGCAAATAAAGACAACAATGAGATGCCACTTCACTCCTGTGAGAATGTCATACATCAGAAAAGATAATAGCAGCAAATGCTGAAGAGGTTGTGGGGTCAGAGAAACCCTCCTGCACTGCTGGTGGGAATGTAAATTTTCCAGCCTCTGTGGAGAACAGTCTGGAGAACTCTCAGAAGGCTAGAAATGGACCTACCCTATGATCCTGCAATTCCTCTCCTGGGGATATATCCTAAGGAACCCAACACACCCATCCAAAAAGATTTTTGTATACCTAGGTTTATAGCAGCACAATTTGTAATAGCCAACACCTGGAAGCAACCCAGGTGTCCAACAACAGATGAGTGACTGAACAAGTTGTGGTCTACATACACAATGGAATGCTACTCAGGTATTAAAAATAGTGATTTCGTGGTCTGGGAGGTGGCACAGTGGGTAAAACATCAGATTCTCAAGCATGAGGTCCCCTGTTCAGAGTGATGTCTGGTTATTTCTCTCTCCTCCTATTTTTCTCATTAATAAATAAATAAATTATTTAAAAATAATAATAAAATTTAAAAAATTAAAATGGTGATTTCATCATTTTCAGCCAATCTTGTACGGAGCTTGAAGAAATCATGTTAAGTGTGCTATACCTGAGGAAGATGGGTCGATATTGGGGCAGTTTGGAATGTTCCTACTCATGACCACAAAATATGAGCTCAGATCTACAGGGATGCAGAGGTCACATAGGCTCCTAAGCTGAATATGGGCCCCAGACCAAATCAGATCGATGGGGTTTACAGTCAACAGTATCTATACCCCTTTCCCATATTTGGGAGCTATTCTCTTCCCTGATCTAGTTTTCTGTTCCTTTTCCAGCCATGACATCATCTCCCCAGACAATAAGTTGGATCCACCTGCATATCAGATTTCATGCTCAGTGAAAAAAAAACAAACTAGTATAGCCACAGGCCCTTTGGAATATAACTAAAATATGCCTACTGGCTATCTACAAAATGGAGAACCCCCCACACTTCATCTGCACTATTCCAGCCTTTAGGTTCATGACTCTTCAACAATTTGTTTGGCTTTGTATGTTAACTCTCTTTTCAGCCACCAGGTTCCAGATGCTAGCAGGATGCTGACCAGACTTCTCTGGACAGACAACCCCACCAATGTGTCCTGGACCTCTGCTTCCCCAGAGCCCTTCCCTACTAGGGAAAGAGAGAGATAGGTTGGGAGTATGGATCGACCTGTCAACACCCATGTTCAGTGGGGAAGAAATTACAGAAGCCAGACCTTCCACCTTCTGCATCCCACAATGACCTTGGGTCCATACTCCCAGAGGGCTAAAGAATAGGAAAGCTATCAGGGGAGGGGATGGGATATGGAGTTCTGGTAGTGGGAATTGTGTGGAGTTGTACCCCTCTTATTCTATTGTTTTATCAATACTTCCTTTTCATAAATAAAAAAAGGAAGAAAGAAAAGAAGATAAAAAATGAAAAAAAAAAGAAATCATGTTAAGTGAAATAAGGCAGAAACAGAAGGATGAATATGGGATGATCTCATTCACAAGCAGAAGTTGAAAAACAAGATGAGAAGAGAAAACACTAAGCAGAACTTGGACTGGAGTTGGTGTATTGCACCAAAGTGAAAGACTCCAGAGTGGGTGGGTGGGGGTGTGGAGTTCAGGTCCTGGAACAGAATGGCAGAGGACCTAGTCAGGGTTGTATTGTTTTGTGGAAAACTGAGAAATGTTATGCATGTACTAACTATTGTATTCATTGTCAAATGTAAAACATCAATCTCCCAACAAAGCAAAAGGAAAAAAAAAGATAGGAGGAGAGAAACAATTGAACTCAGAACCTCATGCTTGAAAGTCCAGTGCTTTATCCACTGCACCACCTCCTGGACTACAACAATTACTATATTTATATATCAACCCAAATGGTTACCTCGGGACTACATCCTTCAAATTATTTGGCAGTCTTCAGCATCCCACAAAACTAAGAAGGAGTCATTAAAAGTATGTACCCAAATTATTTGACTTCAAAGAGCATTAATAATTAACTACCATGCACATACTTTTTAGTTCAACTAATCTGCCTTATATGTTTGTTTGTTTTTGCCACCAGAGTTATGAGTGGGTCTCACGCATGCATGGAGTTTCCACTGCTCCCAGAGGCCATTTATTCCTTTTGTCTATCCTTCATTTGATAGTTTTAGAGAGAAAGAGTTGGAAAGTATCCACTTCACTGGATGATGCAGCCAGATTATGCAATTCACCAGCATTCCAAAAAAGATGCTTTCATAAGCTACCCTAGGGGAGTTGGGAGGTAGCACAGCAGGTTAAGTGAAGGTGGCACAAAGTGCAAGGACCAGTGTAAGGATCCCAGTTCAAGCTCCCGGCTCCCCACCTGCAGGGGAGTCGCTTCACAAGCTGTGAGTGAAGCAGTTCTGCGGGTGTCTATCTTTCTCTCCCCCTGTCTTCCCCTCCTCTCTCCATTTCTCTCTGTCCTATTCAACAACAACAATATCAATAATAACTACAACAATAAAACAAGGACAACAAAAGGGAGTAAATAGATAAATATTAAAAAATTAAAAAAACATAAGCTACCCTAGATAAAATAGCTCTATGACATAGATATCATCTAAATTGCACAGGCCTAACTAATATATATGTGTGTGTGTGTGCGCGTGTATCTTTATAGACCAGGAGTTTTCATAAGCTAGTTATTAGAGTACTCCCTCAATTAAAAAAAAATAGTATGTTCAAGCCCTTGGTCACCTCATGGAAGCACCATGCAAAGGGAAAGTTTCATAAGTGGTGAAGTAGTGATATAGTAGCCTCTCTCAATCTCTCTATCGCTCTCTCATCTTCTACCTAGGAAAGATAGAAAAAATATTCCAAATTTTCTTATATTAAGTTAAAAGCTTTTCACAGTCTATTAACAAGTATAGCTGAAAAATGACTCTCTGTAATAAAAAATAAAGATACAATGCCTATATGTAATAGAAACAATAAAATAAATCATTACTATGTTGTTTCGGTAAAATAAATGGCTCTTAAATAATGACAAGAAGTCCCTATGGGGACTACACTAGACTATAACAACAAAGGATCTTAAGAGAAGGGTCAGGTGGTGGCGCACCTAGTTAAGTGCACGTTAGAATGCATAAGGACTGGGGTTCAAGCCATGACCCCCACGTGCAGTGGAAAGTTTCATAAGTGGCAAAACAGGATTGCAGGTCTCTTTCCCCACTTTCCCTCTCAATTCCTCTCTGTCACTATCTAATAAATACAATAAAAATTTTTAAAATGTGTTTAAAAAAAAACACAAAGGATCTTAAAAGAAAATGGGAGATTTGTTGAGTTTCATAGAAACTTGGGATATGTTTAATAAATTGTGTCCCTATATTTCCTTTCCATTAGCCTTATCCCTAATCATTAACCTTTATCCCTAATGATTACCCTAAATATATAGATTCAATATTTAGATTCAATCAAATTACAACCCCAATCCACAATGGATATATTCTACTCAGCCTGAAATTACCTGAACAAGCTCCATCATGTCTTTGACAAATCCATCCACTTCTGGGCCCTCTAGGGCCCCAGTTTTACTCTGAAATACAGAAGATGTCATCAACTGAATATTATTTTCTTAAGTCAAAAATCGAAAGACTGTATTCAGTAATTTAACTAAATAATAAAAAAAATGGGACTGCAAACAAATTCAGGGATTAAATTTTTCAATTTGAGCTCTCTGTGTAGGATGTAGGAATTTATTCACCAAAATGTTCAGTATTATAAGTAATTCCTTCCATACAATCAAATGAAAAGCAGCAGCCTTGAGTTCCTCGACTTTTAAATAGTATTACATGAAGTATAAGTATTCAAAATTTACTTGTTCCCCAATACACAATAACATTTATCTGTTGAAAGACAGATGGAATTTTTCAGATTTTACTTTATAACTTAGAAATTATTTGATGGATTTTAAAATAGATATTTTTAAATCAAGAGAACTTATGTAGAGTGGAAGTGTTAGAATTACTATTTGTAAAAAAAAAAAAAAAAAAAGAAAAAAAGAAAAGAAAAAGAGAATAGCACAATCTCTACTTGTAAACAATTTTCTAGGGATGAGTGGTGGTACACCCAATTCAGTGCATGTTATCATGCACATAGACCTGAGTTCAAGTCACCAGTCCTCATCTGCAGAGAGGAAGTTCCACTAGTGGTGAAATAGTGCTACAGGTGTTTCTCTTCCTCTCTTTTTTGATTTCTGCCTCTAATAAATAAGTAAATAAATAAATAAAAAGAATTACTATTTGTTCTATACATAGGACATTTTTTAAATAAAAATGACTATTTTTATTTTTGCTTTTTTAAATAAAAATGACTATTAAATTGAACACAGAGTAAAATATACATTTGTTTCTGCTCTAGGGTTCCAGTTTCCTATCTAGAGATGACCAGTACAGTATGAAGAGAAATATTTACAACATCATAATGGGCAAAGATTTTCTCAAAGTCCCTTTTCCTTTCTTCAGTAGAACAAGCCTGTATACAGAGAAAACACAACATGTCAATTCAGCAATGTGAAGCTTTAGTTGCACAATATTTTTAGGGTACTAGATAATTTTTATATACTTTGAGTCAATGATCTTTAACCCCTTAATTCCAATAATGAAATGTATCACTCTCTAAATAAGTTAAAGACAAGTCAAACAGTCCTTCCTTTCCATCTTTTCAAATCCATGGAGAATATGAATGACATTAATCCATCTGGACAAATGCCACTACTTACATCCATTTTAAACTGGAGAAGGAAGTTTTCCTGAAGAGCCAGAATCCTAAATAGAAAGAAAAAGTAATTCACATGATGTTTTCCCAGCTCTCACAAACAAATTCTTAATTCTGGTATAAGGATAGAATAGGCCATCTACCCTTCTTTCTTTTTTCCTCTTTTTTGTTTTTGTTTTGTTTCTTTATCCCCAGAGCTTTGTGTATATATGATTTCACTTCTCTAGGCCAACATTTTCAAGTAGAATAAGAGTCAGACAGAATTAGGGTAGAAAAACCACTGCATTGAAGCTTTTGCCCAGTGCCATAGTACTCCCATGCAGAATGCCAGGGACTCAAACCTGGACCTTGCAAGGCAAGTTCAGGACTCTACCAATGTGAGCTATTTCACCAATCTCCAACAATTTATAGATTCCTATGAAAAAGAGGACAGGTGGTCAGAAACAGTTTATAATATAAAGATAAATAAACCGGGAAAGTTTTCATAGGAATTGGTAGTCATCACATAGAGAAATATTTCATCCTGGTGGAGAATGAGAAGGTAAGGGCCTATAAAAATTCCTCCATAAAACCTACAAAAAAGCTGGCCCTAAAAAAGAAGAAAGAATGAAAGAGAAAAAAGTGGTCAAATAACTCTTCAGAACTCTGGAAATTGACCAAATAGTTGCAAATATATGGATAAATTTCTAGATGTTAGTAATAACGGACTTTGTAGCATTTTATCTATTTCCCAAGTTCCATGAGCCCTTAAGAACCAAGAACCTGCGATTTTTCCCTAGGAAAAACCAATAGCCTAGCAGCTACTGAAACAGGTAGATGAGAACTGGAGCTTTTTCAAATCCTAATTTTCATTATTTTATCTCTGTTGATTCCCTAGAAGTCCTCATTTGAAGAACTATCTGTTTGACCTGGTTTTTAACTTACCCTAAGGAAAAAATATTTTACCTGGCTGTATAAGAAAGAGAGAAAGAAAGGAAGGAAGGAAGGAAGGAAGGAAGGAAGGAAGGAAGGAAGGAAGGAAGGAAGGATGGAAGGAAGGAAGGAAGGATGGAAGGAAGGAAGGAAGGATGGATGGAAGGAAGGAAGGGAAAGGAAGGAAGAAAGAAAGAGAGAGAGAGAGACAGAAAAGAAAGATAGGAGTCAGGCGGTAGTGCAGCGGGTTAAGCGCACATGGCACAAAGCGCAAGGACCGCCATAAGGATCCTGGTTCGAGCCCCCTGCTCCCCACTTGCAAGGGAGTCACTTCACTGGGGGTGAAGCAGGTCTGCAGGTGTCTTTCTCTCCCCCTCTCTGTCCTCTCCTCCTCTCTCCATTTCTCTCTGTCATATCCAACAATGACAACATCAATGACAACAATAATAATGACTACAACAACAATAAAAAAACAAGGGAAATCACCAAAGTAAAAGACTCTGGGGTGGATGGGTGGGAGAATACAGGTCCATGAAGGATGATAAATGACATAGTGGGGGTTGTATTGTTAAATGGGAAACTGGGGAATGTTATGCATGAACAAACTATTGTATTTACTGTTGAATATCAAACATTAATTCCCCAATAAAGAAATAAATTTTTTAAAAAAGGGAAAATAAATAAATATTAAAATTTTTTTTAAAAGAAAGAAAGGGAAGAAAGGAATAAAGAAAGAAAGAAAAGTAAAAGAAAACAGTTGTTTCTTTGGGATCAAATGCTTAGAATTGGAAGTGATTATGCTTCATGAAGTAAGTAATGCAGTGAAACAAACTACTGGATAGTTTTAGTCATATTGGAAATAAAGAAAATTGAAACATGTGAATGTAAAGAAAAAAAAAAAGAACCAAAATTTTGTGAGAACTATTGGAGGGAGGTGCAGGAGGGCAAAGGGTACATAGAACTTTGGTGGTAGATGCTGTGTACACCTATAATATTATAGACCATTATTAAATCACTAATAAAACATTAATTTTTTTTAAAAATCAGAGGCAATTGTTTAAGATCACAGCATTTCAAATAAGAATTTAGTTAAACATTTTCATAACATTTTGTGTAAAAACTCGTGGGTCAGCCCCATTCTCAAAAGCTGGACATTCATGGGTCCATGTAAGTATCCCATGACAAAAAAAGAAAATAAAAGTAAAATCCTGAATTCCATTCACTACCTCTGGGAACCTTGAATATAAGTTCATAACAAAGGACAGCAAAGTAAGACCCCAGCTACATTCAGGCCTTTGAGTGATGATATATTCTCCATGGGTCATAATGGCGTAAACACCTGAAGGCTAGGGTGGAGAAAAGACTAGTAACAGAAGTGGATTAGCATCCTCTAAAAAGCTGTCTGTAAGTCTGGTGTGGTAGCTGTGTCAGTATGTTTTATCAAGGCTAATTCACTACCCCTCACCACCCCCTGCAGTTTATGGTTACCCCCCGCCCCCGCCGCCAAAGAAAAGAAATCTGAGCAGAGAGGAAAAATGAAGTCCTTGGATCCAGAACACACACGTAACTGTTATGAAGGATTCCTAATGAAGTTTGTTGTTGTTGTTTTGCCACCAAGATTATTGCTGGCACTATGAACCCACTGTTACCAGCAACCTTTTTTTTTTTTCATAATATATCTTATTGGATAAGACAGAAATTGTGAGAGGAGGGAAAGATAGAGGAGAGAGAAAGACACTTACAGATCTGTTTCTTGCTGCTCATCAAGCTTCCCCCAGCAGGTGGGGAATGGGGGTAGGGTGGAGGGGGTGCTTGAATCTGTGTCCTCAAGAATGGGAATGTGTCGGCTCACCTGGGTTCACTGCCCAGTCCTTCCTAATGGGGTGTTTTCTGATAATGAAAATATTCAAGGACCATCAAGGGTGATGGTTTCTTTATTTGTGTGTGTGTGTGTGTGTGTGTGTGTGTGTATGTGTGTGTGTGTGTGTATGTTTTCTTTTTGTGAGAAAAGAATCTTCAGAAATAAACAAACAAAAAAGATCTGCTTTCCCAAGATGTAATACCACTGTGATTTGGAAAGCTTCCTGTAGTCTTTAGGATTTCAGACAAGATTCATTGTTCTGGTTTAGGTACTTTTCATCAAACCCTTGAAGTGTTTCTGAAACTATGGTACCATTTCCATACTACTCACCTTGCTAAGTCATTAAGATCCAACCTACCATCATTGTTTTTGTCAAAGATTTTCATCTGGAATTCAGCACATAAAATAATTATAAGAAATACTTGTAGCATAATAAATATTTTTAAAAAGAAAGAACAGAAATTCATTTTGCTAAATTATTAACTTTGTTTAAATTATTAAAACACTTCTATATATTGCTTCTCTGAGTATATTATTTTCTAAATTGTCTGAAATTAGCTCATTATAAAGCAATAAATATTTGATTGGAAAACTTATGGTGCCTTTTTAGGCCTTTCTACCAGATTACTGAGTTTATTATGTCTAAGTCTAATCATAGAGAATTATTTAACTCTTTTCCTTTGAGGTATATAGTTGCCCTTCATTTATGGGTATGTGTATATATGTATCCAGTCCCCTAGGTTCTAGCCTATATCTAGAACTTTGTTACAGAATGCACCATCTGAAATGAAACTGAGAAGTCCCATGTATTAGGAAAAATCTTACCAGATTATTGGAGTTGGAAGGTTAATATCTCAGGCTTGCTGTCTCTGGATGCAATCTCAAGCAAAAAGTCAGTGTCATCAGACACCAGGTTGCAAATGCTACCATGATACCAACCTGACTTCACCAGGCCTCACCAATGTACCCTAGAACCCCATCTCTCCAGAGCCCTGCCCCACTAGGGATAGACAGAAACAGGCTGGGAGTATGAATTGACCTTCCAATGCCCATATTCAGAAAATAAACAACTACAGAAGCCAGACTTTCCACTTTCTGCACCCCATAATGATCCTGGGTCCATGCATACAGAGAGATAAAGAATAGGAAAGCTTTCAAGGGAGGGGATGGAATATGGAACTCGTAGTGGGAGTTATGTGGAACTGTACCCCTCTTTTCCTATGGTCTTCTAGATATTTTATAAAAAAATTTTAAAAGTCAGTGTTGGGGCCAGGCGGTAGTGCACCTGGTTAAGCACACGCACTACAGTGCTCAAGGATCCGAGTTCAAGCCCCTGGTCTCCATTTGAAGGAGGAAAGCTTCAGAAGTGGTGAAGTAGAGTTGTAGGTGTCTCTTTTCCTCTCTCCCTATCTAACCCCCTCCCCATCTCAATTTCTCTCTGTCTCTACCCAATAATAAATTAATTAAAATTAAATTAAAAAGTAATTGTCAGCATAGTGCACCATGATGACACTGGTTGCATTAGAATCTGTCATTTTTATAGCTAAAAACCTTCCAAAAATTTATTTCCTCAGAGAACTTGAAAATATATATATTAGGATGAATTCACCAAAGGGAATTTCTTCTTCTTCATTATTTTTCTTCTACCTTGACACTGAAATACTCTCAGGATCATGTAGGACATGGATGATATGAGCAGCAAGAGAAATAATGAAAGGATCATAAAAACCTCCACAATAAGAGTATTGCACACTCATTATGCCCCACACACTCTTCAAAGTGTTTTTATATGTATTGATTCAACCTGCTCTCAAGATAGCTGTGTACTATTAATCCCTGTTTTACAGATTAAATAAAATTGAGATACTTTATAATTTTCCAAGTTCTTAAGTAATAAATGACAGAAGTAGGATATATGTCTCTTATCTGATTCTCAAGTGTTCTAAATTAGCATGTACAATGAGTATAATTATCCACTCTGGTAAAAGGCAGCTAGTCCTATGTTTGTCTTGAGGAGTTGGGCCTATGTTTACATGCTTTTATATGATACTGATTAACATCAATGTTATTGGCCTGGTGCTTAGTAACTTAGTGTTAAC
Organism: Erinaceus europaeus; assembly: GCF_950295315.1. Classification (NCBI taxonomy): domain Eukaryota; kingdom Metazoa; phylum Chordata; class Mammalia; order Eulipotyphla; family Erinaceidae; genus Erinaceus; species Erinaceus europaeus. The sequence continues at coordinate 37,191,375 of NC_080165.1, forward strand.
CTGCTCTCCAGGTATCCCCAGGGACATAAATGCAATTTTATCTCAAGGGAAGCTAAAGCAGTTCCATTTTAAACAGTGTTTTCTAGAGGTTTGTTCTGTGCTTAAACTGAAAATATGTATTAAATATCAACTCTATACTATTTCGGACAGTGGGGAGAGAGAGGTCACAGGGATGCAGCAAGGAAGCTGTTTTCGCAAAGACCAAACTGCCCAGCTACTTACTATAGTGCCAGTGTATTCTTCTAGCTTCATCTCAGAGATGACCTTTTTGTGACGGAGAAAGAGGTCTCGGAGGAAGTTCTGTGACAAGGAGAGCAGTCACTTTATATATAATAAGTAGATAACTAACAAAGATCTTGAGAGGCCTTATTTTAAGGATTGCAATTCATTTGTTTTTTTAAAAAGAAATAAAATGCTTTTAACAAGCAATAAAGGTAGGACTAGAGGGCTATCACAATTTGAAAAGAGGTCAAGGAACCCATAGGACTTTTATGTGTGGGAGAAAAGTGTAAAGAATTTTCAATTATCTGTCTTTCCTAAAGAGAAAAAGATCATTTGAACTTTCTAGATGAAAAATAGGAAACATTTTTTTCTGCCAAGGACTATTTCAGTATGTATGGCATCATTCCTGGACCATCCAAAATTATCAACTTAAAAATTAGCAGTTAACATTGCTATGAGAAAAACTCCTAAATTTATTTATTTTTAATTTTTATTTATAAAAAGGATACACTGACAAAAACCATAGGATAAGAGGGTTACAATTCTACACAATTCCCATCACCAGAACTCTGTATCCCATCCCTTTCCCTGATATCCTAAATTTATTAAATTTTGAGTCCTATTGGCAGTTGTGTTGGCAGGGCCAGACTGAAAGTTTTTGCAGGCTGTAAGCCCACAGGCCAGATGTTCCCTGCTCCTATAATATAAATTTTTAATAAATGGATAAGATTTTTTTTCTTAAAAATTTAAATCCATCTTTCTTGGGCCCACAGAACTCATGATATACAAAACTCAAATTCTCAGTGATAAATAAACCCATCCTGCCCTGTGACAGTTCTCAGGGACACTCACACGAAGCTCAGCAACTGATATAAAGCCACTGCTATCAGCATCATATTTGCGCCAGATCTAAAATACACAAAAGACATTAATCCATCCATCTTTAAACAGTATGGGGTCAATTTATGCTGCTATCCTGTTTATTATGGTTCAGCCTCTGAAAATACTGTGTAGCAGGTCAGGGAGTGGCAGGGGCCAGAATACAGAATACATCCTGGAAAAGGATGACAGAGGACCTAGTGGAGGTTGTATTGTTATGTGGAAAACCGATAAAATGTTATGCATGTACAAACTATTGTATTTACTGTCGAATGTAAAACATTAATCCCCCAATAAAGGCGGGGGGGGAGAAAATACTGTGTAGCTAGGTACAAGTGTAAGAGTAGCAAATATTCTTACTTGAATTTTTCACTTGATCAGCATGACTTTATGCTTCCCCATGCTATCTTTACCTTATTAAAACAACTAGAAAGTCATATTTTCACTGTGTGTGTGCCTGGTAAAATAGAGGCAATCACAGATGGAAAGTGGAGAACTGGTAAGATCCTTAAAGGAAGTCTTTGATGCTGAGAGAGTAAAGACCTCCAGAGGCAAGCCTTACACAATAGTGCTATATTAAATTTGTTTTTAACAAGTTAGCAGGTCAGGAAAAAAAAATGATCAACAGTTACTGCCAGGAAGACAAGCTCACAGCTGGAAACCTTCACCTTCCACAGCATAATGCCCCTTTCCCATGATCCCTTTCCATCTTCAGTCTGTAAGATCCTAAAAATCCAACTTAAGAACAAGATTTTTTTTTTTTTTTTTTTTTTTTTTGGAGACCTACGTCTGCCATCTGCTCAGGTTTGTGGTACCTGAATAAAACTATTTCCCACTTACTACTCTTAATCTCTTGAGTCAAATAAGTCTTCTCATGAGAATTTTAAGCTATTTTTGGTGAGAGCAATGTGAGGTTAAAACACACTGGAAATGAGTCTGCGTTGTCTTGGAGCCAGTCTGAGGAACTACAATATATTTACTCAAATAAATTCTTTTGGAATTCTCAAAATGGAAAGATATGAAGAGATGGACTTCAGTTTGGTACAATATTAGGACAATTAAGAAATCTTTGTGGGAGTTGAGCAGTAGCACAGCGGGTTAAGTGTACTTGGCACAAAGCGCAAGAACAGGCATAATGATCCTACTTTGAGCCCCAGGCTCCCCATCTGCAGGGGAGTCGCTTCACAGGTGGTGAAACAGGTCTGCAGGTGTCTATCTTTCTCTCCCCTTCTGGCTTCCCCTCTTCTCTCCATTTCTCTCTGTCCTAACCAACAATGCTGATGACAATAACTACAACAATAAAATAAGGGAAACAGAAGGGAATAAATAAATAAAGTCAAGTGACCATTTTAAAAATTCAAAAAAAAAAAGGAAATCTTTGTATTAAATACACAAAAATGCATGTTTTTTTTTTTAAGTATTTCATTATACAATGTTCTGCTTAATGTTGTTAGTACGGTCTTCAAAACTGCTGTGTATTAAGACAGGCCTCAAGCATGTATGACATGGGCTCTAATTGCTGAGCCATCTCCCCAAATGCTCAAAACTGCTTTCCAGCCTGCATGTCTACTAACCATATAGGTAATAATCTACCCTTACATATTTTTTTTGCTCATCTTTAAAAAAAAGTCAGTTTTCATTTTTAATGTGCATTTTTTGTAACCAACATATATTTTACTGTCAAAAATTCTTCTATGAGTTGTCTGTATATGTGTTCACTCATATTGACCAGAAGATAAACAATGTAGGACAGAAGGGGAAAAGTGAGTATCTTCTAAATGGGGACTTGGTAGTTGTTTTTAGAGAGGGGCCCTAAGCAACTATTTTGAATCTGCCTCTAACCTAAGAGAATCCTTATAATACCTTTTGTACTCTATTTTTCCACCAACAGAATATAATAACTAGAGATTAAGAGAAGAGGTAGAATGAGTCTTTAGCTTTCATTCAAGCAGTCTAAGAGAAAACAGAAAATCTACTGACTAGACGGGAATCTAACAAATTATGTTCTGACTGTGCTATATATTCAAATTTAGATTCAGTTGTGAACATTTTAAAATTAGTACTTTCACAAGTATAAGTCTAGACAACAGTCTCAAAGGAAAATTCCACTAGATCACAGCAGGGCTAAAGATGGAGCTCATGCTACGTAGTCGCCCCTTCTCCTAAAGCATTTCTCAACCATAACGGTCCCTTTTCTGATCCTCCCAGAGCCAAGGTTTTTCAGATCAGGAGCAGCCTCAGCCAGCACACTAACAGCACACACCACAGCTTGCAAACAACACCCTGGCTTATTTCCAAGGGCTTCTTTGGTCTTATCTTCTGTGGGCAGCTCTCCCTTTGGGATTGCACAGAAAAGATAGCAACCGTAGCAAGTGGGTAGAATCACAGTCTCTTGTTAACCCTTACTCTCCATAAAAACATAACCATTTACTTACCTGCATAAACTCCACACTGCTGTCCATGGGGGTTTCCCGACGAAAGAGCAGAAGAAAATTTTCATCATCTGATAAGAACATGCTGGCAAGCTAAATAAACAAGGATCACTAGTCAACAATGCTGGCAAGTGTTTCTGTGAGTAAAAGATAGTGGGGTATTGTTGGACAGAAAGATTCAGGTCACTCAGGGAAGAAAGCCCAAAATGTACTCTTGATTGTCATATGTCATTCATTGCTATTTTCAAAAAGTACTAACCCCACTAGGCATAAAATACTGTGTTTATTGGCCTTTTGTGTGCTTAAAATCCAAAATAATAATAACAAATAATCTTAATAAGAAACTTACCAGTACATTTAAGTGCCAATTACTATTTTTAAGAATCCTCAATGCTAAACTTTTTAATTTTATCTGTTTATTAATTAATTAATTTATTTATTGCCTCCAGGGTTATTGTTGGGACTTGTGGCAATTACTATTTTTAAGAATCCTCAATGCTATATATTAAAAAGATTCAGTTTGTGTTTTGAAAAACTTCGAGACATACAATTAATTTTCCCCCTCTTGTATTAATTAACTAGTGATGTATATGACTACATTTTACTAGGAGTGTACATAAACACCATTCCCACCACCAAAAGACTGGGACCCATCCCTCCCAGCCACTCCCACCCCCCACTGTCCCAGGAAGCTGCATGTCTACCCCTCACCACAGGGTTTTTACTTTGGTGCCCTACTTACAATTTGGTCAGGTCCTGCTTTTAGTTTCCCTTTCAGATCTTCTTACTCAACTTCTGTTTTTAATATATAGGCTATGTAATTGATATGCAGACTCTCTCAAAAGCCTAGACCAAGTAGATCAGAAGCAACCAATAACACAGCTATATACAAGATACTGGGTACTGTACAGCAAACCCTAACAAAAGGATTTTTCAAAGTTAACCCAATTACCAAATAATGTGATGATAACATTAACTATCGATTGTCTTTTTGAACCCTAAGACAGCAGGAACCTCACATCTCCACTATAGAGCCTCTACTTCCCACAGTCCTGGAACCCTTGGATAGGGGCCACTTTCCCGTATGCCTCTCCCAATCCATATCAAATAATATTGCATCTGCCGATCACAACCTAACCAACACAATGATTGCCACCTCAACATGCTTCACTTCCGACTGTGTCCAGAGACTTCACGTGTGGAATGACAACCCTTCAGCTTCATTACTCAGGTGAGACCTTTCCTTTCATAGTATACTCTAATTCCATCTCAGGTGGTTCACTTTCTAACAAAGTCCCAAAACGTATATATACACCAGTTTCTTTGAGAGAGAGCATATGTTCACACGTATCCGTAAACTACTGCAAAATATATACCTGAAAGCAGAAGTACACTAGAGTTTGCAGTGAGTACCCCCCCCCCCAACACTTCCTCTCCACTATTCCAACCTTTGGGTCCATGATTGCTCAACAATTTGTTTGGCTTTGTATGTTAACTCTCTTCTCAGCCACCAGGTTCCAGATGCCATCAGGATGCCGGCCAGGCTTCCCTGGACTGAAGACCCCACCAATGTGTCCTGGAGCTCTGCTTCCTCAGAGACCCACCCTACTAGGGAAAGAGAGAGGCAGACTGGGAGTATGGACCGACCAGTCAACGCCCATGTTCAGCGGAGAAGCAATTACAGAAGCCAGACCTTCTACCTTCTGCAACCCACAATGACCCTGGGTCCATGCTCCCAGAGGGATAGAGAATGAGAAAGCTATCAGAGGAGGGGGTGGGATATGGAGATTGGGTGGTGGGAATTGTGTGGAATTGTACCCCTCCTACCCTATGGTTTTGTTAATTAATCCTTTCTTAAATAAAAAAGAAAAAAAAAGAATCCTCAATGCTAAACTTTTTAATTTAATTAATTAACTAATTTATTTATTTATTGCCTCCAGGGTTATTGCTGGGGCTTGGTGCCTGCACTACAAATCCATTGCTCCTGGAGGCCATTTTTTCCCTTTTGTTGCCCTTGTGGTTTATTGTTGTTGTTTAATTATTGTTATTGCTGTAGTTGTTCTTGGATAGGACCGAGAGAAATGGAGAGAGGAGGGGAAGACAGAGGGCAGAGAGAAAGATAGACACCTGTAGACCTGCTTCACTGCTTGTGAAGCAACCCACCTGCAGGTGGGGAATGAGGGGCTCAAACGAAGGCCCTTACACCAGGCCTTGCGCTTTGTGGCATGTGCGCTTATCCCGCTGTGCAACCACCCATCCCCAATTTTATTTTTTACTAGTGATTTAATAATTATCAACAATATAGCAAGATTGTGGGATAAGAGGGGTACAATCCCATAAAGTTCCTGCTACCAGAGTTCTATATTGCATCCCTTCCACTGGAAGTTTCCCTATTGTTTATCCCTCTAGGAGTATGGACCAAAGATCTTTATGGGGAGCAGAAAGTGGGAGGTCAGGCTTCTTTAATTGCTTCTTATGCTAAATTAATTTAACTATAATAATAATAAATAGCAAATAATTCTTAACATGTGACATGAATTGTTCTAAAGCCTTTCAAATGCTAATTTAATTATAACAACCTACAGAGTACACAACATATCATTATGATTTTTTTATTGTCCTTATCTATTGGATAGAGATAGCCAGAAATTAAGCGGGGGTGTAGAGAGAGAGAAAGAGAGACACCTGCAGCCCTGCTTCACCACTTGCAAAGTTTGAGCCTTTGGTCCCCTGCAGGTGGGGACCAGAGGCTTGAACCTGGGCCCTTGTGCATAGTAACACATGTACTCAACCAGGTGCACCACCACCTGGCGCCAATCATGATTTTTTAGTTAAAGAATTGTACTTCACAATGTTAAGAAACTGGTCTTACTCCGCTTCCCCAGAGACCCACCCTACTAGGGAAAGAGAGAGGCAGACTGGGAGTATAGACCGACCAGTCAACGCCCATGTTCAGCGGGGAAGCAATTACAGAAGCCAGACCTTCCACCTTCTGCAACCCACAAAGACCCTGGGTCCATGCTCCCAGAGGGATAGAGAATGGGAAAGCTATCAGGGGAGGGGATGGGATATGGAGATTGGGTGGTGGGAATTGTGTGGAATTGTACCCCTCCTACCCTATGGTTTTGTTAATTTATCCTTTCTTAAATAAAAAAAAAGAAAGAAAGAAACTGGTCTTAGTTGTGTAATTAGTAAACAGTGTTCTCAGAACTTCAACTAAGCCCACACTCTTAACCACTACACCACTAAGTGGTGAGATGCTGTTTATTCAGCTGCTTTAGTGCTTATATGCAAAAACTGAAATGCTCTCCACAAGGACTTGATTTTTGAGTGTTAGATGTTATTAGCTTTACAATAGTGTTTGTATTATAGTTGCTTCAGGTGATAAATTAAATCAACCAGTTTCTTTTTCTTTTTTTTTTATCCTTTTGTCATCAAGTGGGTCTCGCCACTCCAGATGGGCTTTTTCTGATAGAAACTGAAGTAGAGGATGGAGACTCCACAGCACTGAAGCTTTACTCCCATGTGGTGAACTAGGGGACTTGAACTTGGATTATATGCCTGCAGAGCAGAAACCTTCTCAAAATTTGCTGCCCCCAACTCACCCCATCAAGTTTTTTATATCAGCACTGAATAGCATCACTCACTTCCATGAACAAAGGAATTGTTTTTCTGTCCCTCCCTGAATCCAGCACCTGTTTCAGTATACAGGCCTGTTTGACCTGGTTCTTTGACAAACCTAGAGTATTGCAATGTATATTGTCTGCCTTCTGAGTTGTCTTCCACAAGCAATAGCCATTTTTCTATAACAAGGTAATTCTCTCAGCATATTATACAGTGCTACAGACTGACTCTAGAGTGCATGTTTTTGGTGGTTTAAAAGCATGATCAGCCCAGATATACATTCATATTTTTCTTGTTGGATGTTGATAAGCTCAAGAAAATACAGTGTGAGGGAGTTGGGTGGTAGCGCAGCAGGATAAGCGCAGGTGGCACAAAGCACAAGGACCAGCATAAGGATTCCGGTTCCAGCCCCCGGCTTTTCATCTACAGGGGAGTCACTTCACAAATGGTGAAGCAGGTCTGCAGGTGTCTTTCTCTCCCCCTCTCTGTATTCCCCTTCTCTCTCCATTTCTCTCTGTCCTATCCAACAACAACGACATCGATAATAGCAATAATTACAACACCAAAACAAGGGCAACAAAAGAGAATAAATATAAAAAATATTTTAAAAAAGAAAATATAGTGTGAATAATAGCTATAAAATATTAAGTAGCTACTACATGGCTGGAATTGGCAATTTGCTTTCCATTTATCGTATCATTAAAGTCTCATACCAACTCTTGGAAATATTAATGGGAGGAAGTCCCATGCAGTGTATAAGCAGTGGGTTTTAGATACTTTTCAAATTCCGTTTCTATTACTTACCTATTATTGGATCCTGGACAATTTAGTCAACATTTCTCTAACAACTTCCTCATTTGAAAAATGAGAATAATAGTATTAATGATCCAATGCTTGTGTGAAGACTAAAAATTCAAATGAGATACTGTTTATAACTTTTAGCACAATACCTGCCACGTCCTTATCAAGCCAGAAACGAAGGGTCTGACAAAGGCTGGGAACCACATCTTCAAGGAAGAGTGATTCTGGGAACGGGGCATGGCATGCCAATCAAATTTAGATTACAATTCCTTATTCCTATGATCACAATGAGTCTTATGTTTGGCGGGAACAGGTGGGGATAAGCTCCCCTGGCCTATAGATTAATAACAAATGAGAACCAGGATACTCAGTCACTAATTCCTGGAGGCCCAGCCCAGGATACAGTCCCTGATGACTCACATTTCCAAGAAACAGAAACTGAAGAAAAACCCAGAGTTCAGCAAGTTAGAAAACCAGACAGAGGGTCCTACCACAGACCAGCACCTACAGTTATGACCAAATGGGGACCAGCTTACCCCATGGGTGGTGGACTGTGGTTTCCTCCCTATCTTTACCACAAATATTTACCTAAGCCCACTGACCGCCCTTTGCACTATACTGGTGCCTACATGCAGGGTTACAGAAAAGTTAGTATTAATGGCACTCATGTATCCTGGTATAGTTTGCCCTTTTTAGAAAGATTAGCAAGAAGTGGACCTCTTTGGTGTTTGCTTCCTCTCAGAACAGGTTATAAATTATATACCCAATTGACACATTTGTGGCGCACCAGGTACAGAGACTGCAGTAGATCTAGAGTCCCTAGTGTAGATAAATTAAAATTAGTAAATATATTAAGAAGTAATGAGCCAGAAGAAGTATCAGGAATAGAAGACATACATACACTTTTAAGATTTCTCAATCAGACATATGTTGCCCCCCTTAGAAGCCAAAGCCTTAGCTTACACTGCCCCCCCATGATTAAGGAGGGAGTTAGATTTTACAATAGGAAGAAAGTTAAGTTTTTACAGAGAGCTCCTACTCATGAATGCATTACAGGTTACTCCAACAGGGCTTGACACTCCCTTGAAGTTACATAACCACTATTATCAGAAATGCTTTACTTTCTGTTCCAGTTTGCTGCTTTCAAAATATCATGTAAAGCTAAAAAAAAAAGTATGTAAACGCTTGCCTGTCTAATAAACATTGAGTTCAGATTCACCCTCCAATAGATGTGGTGTCTATCTGTTCTCCCACGCGCTGACTCCTGACCCACCTGGGGCTCTCTTCAGCAGACCCTGACAACTCCTGCTGCTCCCCCGCCCGAGAGGTCCATCACAAATACCCAATACATATTAAACATCCACTAAAAGGTACTGCTGACTGAAGAAGACAATGATACCCAGTATTTTTTCCAAGCTTTCATATTACACTTTGTTGACTTTGAGTTTTTCCTACCCATATACTTAAGGTCATCTTATGAAAGAGGAAGAAAAGGGGATCTGTTCTTCTGAACTAAGTGTTGTTTTTTTCCCATGGGACAGACAGCAAGGCTAAGAGACTGAATTACTATACAGTTCATTGGTTTTGAGTATTTGAATTTATTCTGGTTCAGGGTAGAATAGAAGAGAGCCACAACAAACCAACCAAGTTCACAACTAATCCCAAAGCTTCACTTTGATTCTCAATTGTGACTCTTTTCCCATCTCATTTTTTTTGTGCAGTACCATGACACCAGCTTTTCTACAAATAACATCTTCAAATTATGTTCATTTGCAAAATTCTGACAAAATGGCTGACATGCTGTTGTCAAGTTCACAATTACTTCAGGAAGGTATAAGTTTCTTTCTTTTTTTTTTTTTTAGGAAATTTATGGCATATTTTAGTTACTATGTTTTATTCAATTATTTATTAAGTCAATAAAATTTATTGATCACAATCCTATACTAAGGACTCCAAGGGCCAGAGAAGTCAATGATGAACATGTGTCATGAATACTTTGCTACTTCCAGCTTGGTGTTTGCACATACTTTTCTATTAATGGATACTCTGACATTCTTATATTACATGTAATGTGAATTTGTGACTATATATAATTTTTGCCTCAGAGTGAAAATTTAGCTACCATGGACATTAAAATATCATGGCATATTATTTTATTTTTATTTTTTTTAACTTTTAAAAGATTCATTTTATTCATGAGAGACTGAGAGAGACTAGAACTGTATTCAACTCTGGCATATGGTGAAATCTGGAACTGGACCTGAGATTTCTGAAGCCCCAGCATGAAAGTCTGGTGCCCTGCCATGTGGTGTCCCCTTAGCTCTTTTCTTATTGTTTTAATATACTATACACTCAACATTGTAAACCTTTTTGTAAATCTATGAAAAAATGATCAGACCAAAGATAGACTACCTGAAGTACTGCGTACTTAAGATAGTTTTTTTCCATTAGTGGGTATCAATACATGTGGGATCATTCAAAGTAAAAACAGCCTATTGGAATCTTTTATTTTGAATGATCTTTCACACTCCGCCAGTAGATAAAGTTGAATTTTATACTAATTTCTTGTCAGTAAGTTTTTCCTTATTTCAAGATTCAATCTGAATAGAGCATGTACAAAGACAAATGTTGCTCTAAGTGAAAAGTCTCCAGCATATCAAATTAAATATAAATATTGATTGACCTAAATACAATGATGAAAATAGAAAGTGATTACTTCAAATCTGAAGCAACTGCTTTGCAACCATGCTTGATTCCTCAGTTCAATGAAAGATTATTATTACTTTTCACAGGCAATGATAGCCCAGGAAGGAACAGTCAATAAAGATATAGCTGGAAAATGTACCTCTTTCATCTGTATGTGAGCATCTTTAGAGATATTATGGGTAGCCAGAAATTGTTTTTTCATCTTCTGCACATTTTGTATCATGACTTCGTCCTACAATGGATCAAATAAAGTCATATTAAAGACACTCGGATTTCGAGACTTTAAGATATCAAATATTCGGGAGTCGGGCTGTAGCGCAGTGGGTTAAGCGCAGGTGGCGCAAAGCACAAGGACCGGCATAAGGATCCCGGTTCAAACCCCGGTTCCCCACCTGCAGGGGAGTCGCTTCACAGGCGGTGAAGCAGGTCTGCAGGTGTCTATCTTTCTCTCCTCCTCTCTGTCTTCCCCTCCTCTCTCCATTTCTCTCTGTCCTATCCAACAACGACGACAACAACAATAATAACTACAACAATAAAACAACAAGGGCAACAAAAGGGAATAAATAAATAAAATAAATATTTAAAAAAAAAAAAAAAAGATATCAAATATTCATAGTATACAGCCTGAAGGTTATGTCAGTCTGCCCTGGAAAGCAGGTTACTTAGCTATTTAATGGGTTAATGCCAGCCTATAGAAGGTAGAACAGGGACTGGGCAGTGGTGCATCGGGTTAAGTGCACATGGCCCAAAGTGCATGGACAGGGTAAGGAACCCAATTGGAGCACCTGCAGGGGGTTGCTTCACAGGCGGTGAAGCAGGTCTGCAGGTGTCAATCTTTCACTCCACCTCTCTGTCTTTCCCTCCTCTCTCCATTTCTCTCTGTCCTAGCCAACAACATCAGTAATAATAACAACGATAAACAACAAGGGCAACAAAAGGAAAAAAATAGCCTCTAGGAGCAGTGAATCAGGCACCAAGTCCCAGTGATAACCTTGAAGGAAGAAGAAGAAGAAGAAGAAGAAGAAGAAGAAGAAGAAGAAGAAGAAGAAGAAGAAGAAGAAGAAGAGGAAGAAGAAGAAGGAGAAGAAGAAGAAAAAGGTAGAACAAAGAAGATTTCTTTTGAGTGAACATTTACTAACTAGAATCCTGACTAGGAAAGGCATACAATTAATAAACTTCTACAATATAAATGAAGAGGAACCTAGAGATTATATTCTTGAAAGAATAAATTTGAATTTCACTATTGGGGCCAGGTGGTGATGAACCTGGTTGAGCACACAGGTTACAATGCACAACGTGTGAAGACCAGGGTTTAAGCTTCCTTTCCCACCTGCAGGGGAAAAGCTCTACAAGTGGTGAAAGTGTCTCTCTGTCTCACTACCTTTGTATTACCCTCTCCCCTCTTGATTTCTGGCTACCTCTACCCAGTAAATAAATGAAGATAATAATAATATAAAAAACCACTATTTTGTTATGACAAAAGATTACCAATAATGGGCATACATTCTTCCCAAGAAATCAGAGGTCTGATTCTATTTTTAAGTTTAAACCCATCTCTCCTACGTCTTCAGTTTATCATCCTCTAAATATTTTCCATGCCAGCCATGACATCATCTCCCCAGACAATAACTTAGATCCACCTGCATATCAGATTTCAGGCTCAGAGGAAAAAAAAAAAACTAGTATAGTCACGGGCCCTTTGGAATATAACTAAAATATGCCTACTAGCTATCTACAAAACAGAGGATCCCCAACATTTCATCTGCACTATTCCAGCCTTTAGGGTCACGATTGGTCAACAACTTGTTTGGCTTTAAATGTTAACTCTCTTTTCAGCCACCAGGTTCCAGATGCTACCATGATGCCAACCAGACTTTCCTGGACAGATAATCCCACAAGTGTGTCCTGGAGCCCCACTTCCCCAGAGCCCGGCCGCACTAGGGAAAGAGAGAGACAAGCTGGGAGTATGGATCGACCTGTCAATACCCGTGTTCAGCAGAGAAGTAATTACAGAAGCCAGACCTTCAACCTTCTGCACCCCACAATGACCTTGGGTCCATACTCCCAGAGGGATAAAGAATAGGAAAGCTATCAGGGAAGGGGATGGGATACGGAGTTCTGATGGTGGGAATTATGTGGAGTTATACCCCTCTTATCCTATGGTTTTGTCAATGTTTCTTTTTTATAAATAATAAATAAATAAATACTTTCCATGAACTTTCTAAGGAAAGAATAATTAAATGGAGAAAATAATTAAAAGGGAAGTCAAAAATGGCTGAATTATCAAAGATGTACCATCTCCTTTTCATCCACAACATTGTCTGCATATAATTTTATTTCTTCAGTTATGTACAAGAAGGATTATTTCAATGAAAGATAGTACATACAGTTAATAATAGAGAGTGTATTTGATGCCTGGCTTAAGAGGCTTAGATACTCCCAAATAGTGCCAGGTTCCAAGACTCCAGACTCAATCTATCAGGAAAAATTCATTCTTCATAGTACTACCATGATAATCCTGCCAAAAGGATTTGACCACTATATAAGAACATTAGTTTCTCATGTCTTGACACCATAGATTGTGCATATTTGTGTCTGGTATGGAGATATGTACATACACCATATAGAAACAACATAAGGAAATCAACCAGGCAGGTGGATCTTTTTCACTTTGAATATCGTCTTGACCTTCTAGATTAAGGTCTCCTAAAGAAATAGTGACTTCCACACATGTGGATTAAAAAGTAAGTGATTCTTTATAGTGGGCTTCTGAAGGAAGTTAACAAACTTAACTATGCAGGCAGAAACTAAAATCTGAGAGTTAAAAAAAAAAAAAGAGAGAGAAGAAGCTACAGTCAGATTCTACCTATCATCTTTGGGTTGAAAGTATAGAACCTTGACTTCTGTTCTCTCAGATTTTATTTCAAAGCCTATGACTATCTCTTGGATCTAAAGTTAAAAATCTGTTGGAATTTTATATTAGCATCAGTTTTAGACACTTAAGCCCCTGCAGGGTATTTGTCATCTCTGAAGAATTAAAAGAAGTTCAGGGTAAGCCACAGTCCATACATAAAGGCTATGTACACAGCTGTATGTATACAATGATTATGTGCAGTGGATCAACTAGACCTAGACCTAGTTCAGAGAACAATTATGATCATTTAAAAAGAAAAGGGCAGGTGCCTAGAGGCAGGAAAGATGTAGTGAGTAACAGGACAACAGCAAGAGCAGCTGCTAACTGCATTAAGTCACTCCTATCACAAGCAGTGAGGAAGATTTGTTGCCTTGAAAACCCTTTTCTGGAGGTTTTTATAATCTGCTAAAAAGGGAGGAAATTAGAGGTGTTCAGGTGTCCAGCAAACTACTTGTCACTCCTAATATGGACGCCAAAACCTACTGCTGGGTCTATATCTGCTTGGGGTTTCCCTGTTTAAGAATAGGTATCACTACTGTGAATAGCGCAGTTATGAACGTAGGGGTATGTATATCTTTTGTAAAAGATTTTATTTATTTACTTATGTATTTATTTTTTAAAGGAGAACAGTTTTTTTGTAATTTTACTTGTTTATTTATTTTCCCTTTTATTGCCCTTGTTTTTCATTGTTGTTATAGTTATTATTGTTGTTATTGATATCATTGTTGTTAGATGGGACAGAGAGAAATGGAGAGAGGAGGGGAAGACAGAGAGGGGGAGAGAAAGACAGACACCTGAAGACCTGCTTCACCACTTGTGAAGCAACTTCCCTGCAGGTGGGGAGCCAGGAGCTCGAACCGGGATCCTTAGACTGGTCTTTGTGCTTTCCGCCACGTGCGCTTAACCCACTGCACTATCGCCTGACTCCTGATTTTATTTATTTTTAATGAGAGAGAAAGAGACTAGAGCACTGCTCAGTTCTGGCTTATGGTGGTGTTGGTGATTAAACCTAGGACCTCAGAGCCTAATATACGAAAGTTTTTCGTGTAACTGCTATGCTATTTTCCCAGTCCTCACATATCTTTTCAAATTAGGGTTTTTGTATCTTTCAGATATAAGCCCAGTAGTGGTTTGCTGGTTAATAAGCTATGTCCATTTTTATTTGTGGAATATAAATAATTAAACAAGTAAATTTATAAAAATAAAACCAAATTGACTCTTCGACTCTGAAAACTGTGGTGGTCATCAGAGGGAGCAAGGAAGTAATGGGACAGGTTGAGGGATGTCTTTGGTATATGGCACTGAACTTTGATGGTGGGTTGGTGCTATACACAGATAGACATCACCCTCCTCTCTCCATTTCTGTCTGTCCTATCCAACAATGATGACATCAATAACAACAACAATAATAACTACAATAATAAAATAATGTCAACAAAAGGGAATAAATAAATATTAAAAAAACAATAATTTCATTAACATGTGGAATATAAAGCAAACTGATTGGCAAGAAGAAAAATGTGTATCTCTTAGATTTAATGAAAACTATGGTGGTTATATGAGAGAAAGGAGGAGAGGATGGAAAGAATGATAGAGGAGTCTTTTTGATCACAAGAGAACTATTACCACTTTGGTGGGTACGACGAGTCATTTACACAGAAGTATAAAAGCTAGATGTCTTCAGGTGGCTTGCGCATATTACTATGTGAAAGCATTTAGATTAAAGCCCCAGGCTACCTCATGAGAACACCTACAGTAGGGTAATAGCTTCTCATGCAGTGGAGTGGTGCTATAGTATCTTACCTTCTCTCTTTATCTCTCTCACCCTCTACTTAGAGGAAGGAAAAGAAAAAGATAGCTACCAGGAGCAGTAGAGCTCCAATGCAAGTACTGAGCCCCAACAATAATCCTAATGGCAAACAGAAGAACTGTAAAGCTCTACTCCTGAAATTTTATAGTATTTCACAATATTCTTAAATGACTTTTTAAAAATATTTTAAATACATTTACTTGTTTATTTAAGGGGGTAGTGACAGAGATAAATAGAAAGGGAAGTGGGTGATAAGAACAGAAAAAGAGAGACATCTGTAGACCTGTTTTGATGAAATAAAAATTCTACAGACTCCTGGTGGACGCCCACTTACTTCTACATTCCAGCATCCCGAGTGGCGGGCTCTGAGTGGCAGGCTCTGATGTAGCCAACCTGCTCACACCTTTATTGTCAGCACCTTGATGGGCTTTGTTTCTAACTAATCAGCTTGTACTGTGCCCAATTTGAAACTGATAAAAGCTGGGTGCTGCGGGACAAGCATGTGCAGGTCTGGTAGGGATCGACTTGCAACCCGTTAATATAAAATATACGTAACTGCCTGCCCTTCATGTGGCCTCAGGTCTTGTTCTCTGCTTACTTTTGAGTTATATTATGGAATTTTTATTACATAGCCACTCATGAGACTTCTCCCTGCAGGTGAAGATTGGGAGCTTGAACCCAGGCCCTTGCACATTGTACCATGTAAGTTCAACCCAGTGTGCCACTGCCCAGGCCCCATTAAATCAATTTTTAAACATCTATGATCTGAGTCAAGCATATAGTCCAGTGAAGAGTGCTTAGTTTGAATATGTGAGGTCCTGCATTAAATCCTTGTGAGACAATAAATAAACAAATAGTAAGATCTTATTCAGATTCATAGAAAATGGGATTAAAGTATTTGCATTTTAACAGATAATCTTAAACACACTTAAAGTTTCCCTTTCAGAGTAAGGAATATGTAATCTTTCATCCCTTTCCTCCAGTCTCAGAAACACCAGTACAGAAAACACAGTTGCACAAGATATTTGTGAGTCATTTGTTGTCTCCTTTCCTCCAACAATTGTCTACCCTGGTGTGTTCATATATCAGGTCAAAGGAAGGGATGATAACAAGAACAGCCAAGCAACAAGAAACTCACTAATGGCAAAAATGTATCTGAAGTTAGTGGAAGACCCCAAAGACAACTCAGCGTTCTCAGTTTAGAGAAGACCATTATGTTTGAATAGCTTCACCCATGGTTAACAATAAGGTAAACACTTGGCAACTACTTCTCCTATCTTATAAATCACTACAGCAGAGAATCTTCTGAAAATATATGAAGTTCCCATGTCTGGTGGTTTATTTATTACACAGTTTATTCCAAGACTTTGAATGGTTTTACATTCATTTTGTGTGTTTTTTCAAACACTCCTGTCATGGTTGACACAGTAGTATCTGATTCATGGTTTCTGGGATTGTTTCTTATACTGGTTTATAGTAGATGGGAGAATGGCAGAGAGAGAGAGGGGAAAGAAACAAAAAAAGAGGAGAGAAGTTGACAAGTAGTGAAGGACACAAAGATAAAAACATAAAATTGAAGGAAGTGACATAAAAGACAAGAACAGGGGGAGTCGGGCGGTTCTTCTTTTTCTAGCATTTGCCCTTCTTCCGTAGCCAGTCAACAGCGTCAGGTAAAGTTTCAAGACCTCCTTTGAATCTGGAGAGGTGGCAGTCATTGACTATGTGGGTCATAGTCTGTAGCCGCAGGGGGCAGGGGCAGTTCGGGTAGTCTCTGGCTCCCCAGCGATGGAACATAGCGCGGCGCAACGGCCATGGCCTGTTCGATAGCGATTGAGGAGGGCCCAATCATAACGTGCTAGGTCAAAGCCGGGTTGACGCTTGCAGGGGTCTGTGATGAGGTGTTTGTTCTTTACCTCAGCTGACTGCCAACTCTGTTTCCAAGAGTCTGGAACAGAGAAGTTCAGTGTAGGCATAGGGGACCAGATTGGATGACGAGAAGTCAAGCATTGGACAGGGTGGGCGAAGATATCCGCGTATATTGGCAGGTCCGGTCGAGCGTAGACGTGGGAAATGAGCTTAGATGATGCCGCATCCCGACGAATATCTGGCTGGGCGATGTTGCTAAGAACTGGCAGCCATGGAACTGGGTGGAACGGATGGTCGGGCGGTAGCACAGCGAATTAAGCACAGGTGGCACCAAACGCAAGGACCGGAGAAAGGTTCCCAGTTTGAGCCCGCGGTTCCCCACCTGCAGGGGAGTCGCTTCACAGGCAGTGAAGCAGGTCTGCAGGTGTCTATCCTCTTCTCTGTCTTCCCCTCCTCTCTCCATTTCTCTCTGTCCTATCCAACAACAATGACATCAACAATATCTACAACAATAAAAAAAACAACAAGGGCAACAAAAGGGAATAAATAAATATAAAAAAAGACAAGAACAGGAACAAGAGAACTTTGAACAGAGTGAATAATGAAAGACACAGGAGCTAGATGGGGAGTCTGAAAATTACAAATCAGAGAGAAGCAAGAGGAAGATGAAAGAGTGGTCAGAAAATCAGATAGTAGTAAAATCAGAGATAGTAGGATAGGCCAACATAAAACACAGGAATTAGAAACAGAAAAGGAAGAAAAAAATGACAGACAGACATAAAAGAACATGAGGCAAACATATATAATGTGTATATGTACATGCATGTACATACAGGTAGAAAGAACTGAGGGAGAGATTGTGGCTTTCAGAAAGACATTAGGCTTTTATTCTGAGCTAACTCATTTGCCCCCAACCCTTCCTCCAAATTGCTTCTTGTCTACTTACTGGACTCCAAGAGGAAAATGCAAGGCAGTCCCAATATTCTTCCATGCCAGCGTGTATATCTGAGAGTAGGTTATCTTTTTTAAATTATTTTTATTTATTTATTTTTGCCTCCACAGTTATTGCTGGGGCTCGGTGCCTGCACCATGAATCCACCACTCCTGGCATCCATTTTTTTCCATTGTTGTTACTACTGCTGTTTTTACTGTTGTTGGATAGGACAGAGAGAAATTGAAAGAGAAGGGGAAGACAGAGAGGTGGAGAGAAAGACAAAAAAAGACCTGCAGACCTGTTTCACCGCTTGCAAAGTAAATCCCCCTTGCAGGTGGGGAGCTGGGGGCTGGTACTGGATTCCTTGCACTTAGCGGCACACACACACTATATGCACTTAACCCAGAACTGCTTGGCCCTTTATCTGTTTGTTTGTTTGTTTATTTATTTATTTTAATGACAGAGACACAGAGAAAAAGAAATACATAGCTACTAGAGTACTGCTCAGCTCTGGTGACCCTGGGATTAAATCTGGGAGTTTGGCATGAAACTCTTCTGCATAAATATATCATGATGTCTCTCCAGCCCAAGAGTAAGTTATCTTTACAATTCATTTTAAATGTGATTGTCTTCCAATGTATTAGCCCCCTTTTTACATATCACCTAGTGGTGTCTTTATAGTATTTTCATACTCTGATTAGTGTATCTCCATATGAACATTCCCCTGAAGGGATCTTCAAAAATTAATTTACACCTTTTAAGACCAAACTATCAACAAGAATTGATATGAACTCTGGGTATATTGGCTTACCTTTTATACCAAAACTCTGAGTATTCTGGTTATGTTCTTTTTGTCATTCCTTAGGAAATTTGTAACCTTTTGATTCTAATAAAAGGAATTATTGGTGGGTGCTTTTAAAGTATTTGCTATGTATTTTGGCACCAACATTTTCAGAATTTCTTTCTTCTTCTCCTCACAGATTTATTTCATCTTCATTAAAAATACATAATTTGGGAGAAGGGCAGTAGTGCACGCAAAGCGCAAGGACCAGCATAAGGATCCTGGTTCCAGCCTCCAGCTCCCCACCTGCAGTGAAGCAGGTCTGCAGGTATCTATCTTTCTCTCCCCCTCTCTGCCTTCCCCTCCTCTCTCCATTTCTCTCTGTCCTATCCAATAATAACGACATCAGTAATAACTATAAAAATAAAATAAGGGCAACAAAAGGGAATAAATAAATATTTAAAAAAGAGTATTTAAAATACATAATTTACTGTTTTGGTCATTTATTATATCCCATTTTTATGAACCTTCAAATGCATGGAATAAAATTTCTCTTTTCTCTTACTAAAAAAAATAATAATTTGCTATCAAAAAGACTATTAAATGCACTCACCACCCTAAACCTTAAAGCTTTTAATACCTTATCCTCCTTTGTGAACAAAGTGTACTACCTTATCTCCAGTTGAAATCCATTACCAAAGACATTACCAAGGAGACATTCAAAACAGAGTAGTTTGAGTTTGCACTTGGGATCACTAAGTGGATGACAGATGTTACACTAAAAGCAAGTGACCAGGTTGTCTAATGTAACCTGTTTTTTTTGTTTGTTTGTTTGTTTTGTTTAAGCTGCTTAAATCCTTCTGGGTTGCTATGGGAGGAAGAAAAATTAACTGCATGTAAGGAAGAGGTCAAAATGATTTCAATACAAATAGGATTGTACAAGCAACATAATACTTGAGTGTTTCTGGCAATTCACCAAGAGGCACACAAATTAATGTTTAGTGGCACAAGTACTTACATCAGTACCCAGTTTCATCAGCATGTGGTGAAAGAAAGCATCAAAATCCTTCTCTTCTATGTAACCTTTTTCTAAATGCAAGAAGATATGCATAAATAATAGTCACTTACATATAATAATATGTGATATATTCTTTAATCTTATAATTTATAATAACCTCATTAATTGATATTCTAAGTACCAAAATCTACTTCTGGGATATATCTCCTATATATGGATATGAATAGTAGGCACATCTCTAAAAGTAAATATTTTGTACAGGGATTATATAAACATGTGGAAAAGGAAAGATATTAAATACAAAACTTTTAATCCACAAATAAACACGAATCTCAGAAAAACCTAAGAATTTTTAGGAGCTTGGAAAAATTATCAAATACAAGTATTGAATTTCAGTTTTCATGGCTAAATCACATCTCAATTTTCCCATTATTATTTAGTTATTAAAATACAAAGTAAATGTTCAATAGTTTCTTTTTCTTTGTGTAATTTTTTGGAGGTGGAAGAAACTGTTTTTGAAAGTTGATGAATTGATTTCAGTCTTCAGTTGACACCTTCTGTACTCCATAAAGAATTTTGGCCCATACTCCTAGAGGGATAAAGAATAGGGCAGCTTCCAATAGAGGGGATGGGACACAGAAGGCCGGTGGTGGGAGCTGTATGGAATTGTACCCCTATCATCTTACAATCTTGTTAATCACCATTAAATCACTAATAAAAAATTTTAAAGTAAGCTGAGTCATAACTTTAGATAGCTGAATATCAGCCCACAAACCTCAACTATATATAATGATACCTGTTACAATATACATGACATATTATCACACATATTACACATACACATAGGTTGGGAAAGTGAAGCAAATTCCTCCTCCTTCATTCCATCCTAAACTTTTATTAGGTATCCAGATGTACTCCAAAACAGCAAACTTGTGTTAGGTAGATTGTGTTGAAAAGACTGTTTCCCCTGCACCAAAAAATGTATGAGGTGGGGGAACTCTAAATCCTTTCATCAGAGCTAGGAGTGAGATCCTGTCTACATCTAAAAGTGCAATAGGTTAGTTCTACTCACCAGCTGCATCAAATTGCTGCCAGATCTGCCAGAACCCTGCAGCATCCAAAAGTCCCAGAGATGGTTCCTGGGCGCTGTCCATGGTACCGCCGGAGATACTCAGGCACCCTCGGGCAAGGAACTTTGGTAGTTACTCTCTTACTGTCTCTGATTTACCCTTCTGCTTCTGTGCTCTCTGATTTACTTTAAGCACCTGCTTCTCTGAGGGTACAAGGATGACTGGCAAGATGGTCAGTTGCGTCGTCGTAGTACCAATAAACAGTCTCCACCCTGGAGAGCACAATCTCTTGACTTCAGCAGCTTGGAAACCCGCCCTACTCCTGCAAGGCAAGTCTTTCCTTGCTCCGCCTTGCATTCTGTCCTCCCCTATCCACCAGGGGAGCTTTTGTCTGCCATAGCCCTGCAGGCCACTAGAGGAGAATAAAGCTGTCACCAATGCCTATCATTGTCTTTTTCCCTTTTAACTTGTTAAACTCAGAGACATATCCTCCCTTAGGTTTACTCAACTTCCACATTTAAAAGCTCCCAAATTTAAAGATTTGGAAAAGATGACAGTGTTAAGATTTCATGCTTAGAAATGTAGTGTGATAATGTTAATTCTTCCAACCCATGAACATGGAATATCTCTCCACTTCTTTGTGTCTTTTTCAATTTCTTTGAGTAGTGACTCATAATTTTCAGTATACAAGTCTTTCACTTCTTTGGTTAGGTTTACTCCTAGATATTTTATTGTTTTTGTTGCTATAGAAAAAGGAACTGATTTTTGGATTTCAATTTCTTCTAACTTAGTGTTTGCATAGAGGAATGCCACTGACTTTTGAATGTTAATTTTATAGCCTGACACATTACTGTATTGCCTGATGATTTCCAAAAGCTTCTTGCTGGACTCCTTAGGTTTTTTCCATGTATAATATCATGTCATCTGCAAATAAGGAGAGTTTGACTTCTTCTCTTCCAATCTGTATGCCTTTAATGCCTTGCTCCTGCCTGATTGCTATGGCAAGAACTTCCAACACTATGTTAAATAGTAATGGTGATAGTGGGCAGCCCTGTCTAGTACCTGATCTGAGGGGAAATGCTTCCAGTTTTTCACCATTGAGTATGATGTTGGCTGTAGGTTTGCTATATATAGATTCCACTATCTTCAGGAATTTTCCATCTATTCCCATTTTTTGTAGTGTTTTGATCATAAAGGGATGTTGTATTTTGTCAAAGGCTTTCTCTGCATCTATTGATATGACCATGTGGTTTTTGGTCTTGCTTTTGTTGATGAATATGAATATATTACCGAGAGCCATCTACAAATTTAATGCTATCCCCATCAAGATCCCAAGCACATTTTTTAGGAGAATAGAAAAAATGCTACAAATGTTTATCTGTAACCAGAAAAGACCTAGAATTGCCAAAACAATCTTGAGAAAAAAGAACAGAACCGGAGGCATCACACTCCCAGATCTCAAACTGTATTATAGGGCCATTGTCATCAAAACTGCTTGGTACTGGAACATGAACAGACACACTGACCAGTGGAATAGAATTGAGAGCCCAGAAATGAGGCCCCACACGTATGGACATCTAATCTTTGACAAAGGGGCCCAGACTATTACATGGGGAAAGCAGAGTCTCTTCAACAAATGGTGTTGGAAACAGTGGGTTGAAACATGCAGAAGAATGAAACTGAATCACTGTATTTCACCAAATACAAAAGTAAATTCCAAGTGGATCAAGGACTTGGATGTTAGACCAGAAACTATCAGATACTTAGAGGAAAATATTGGCAGAACTCTTTTCCGCATAAATTTTAAAGACATTTTCAATGAAATGAATCCAATTACAAGGAAAACTAAGGCTAGTATAAACCTATGGGACTACATCAAATTAAAAAGCTTCTTCACAGCAAAAGAAACCACTACCAAAACCAAGAGACCCCTCACAGAATGGGAGAAGATCTTTACATGCCATACAGCAGATAAGAGTTTAATAACCAACATATATAAAGAGCTTGCCAGACTCAGCAACAAGACAACAAATAACCCCATCCAAAAATGGGGGGAGGACATGGACAGAATATTCACCACAGAAGAGATCCAAAAGGCCAAGAAACACATGAAAAAATGCTCCAAGTCTCTGATTGTCAGAGAAATGCAAATAAAGACAACAATGAGATATCACTTCACTCCTGTGAGAATGTCATACATCAGAAAAGGTAACAGCAGCAAATGCTGGAGAGGTTGTGGGGTCAAAGGAACCCTCCTGCACTGCTGGTGGGAATGTAAATTGGTCCAACCTCTGTGGAGAACAGTCTGGAGAACTCTCAGAAGGCTAGAAATGGACCTACCCTATGACCCTGCAATTCCCCTCCTGGGGATATATCCTAAGGAACCCAACACATCCATCCAAAAAGATCTGTGTACACATATGTTCTTGGCAGCACAATTTGTAATAGCCAAAACCTGGAAGCAACCCAGGTGTCCAACAACAGATGAGTGGCTGAGCAAGTTGTGGTATATATACACAATGGAATACTACTCAGCTGTAAAAAAATGGTGACTTCACCATTTTCAGCCGATCTTGGATGGACCTTGAAAATATCATGTTGAGTGAAATAAGTCAGAAACAGAAGGATGAATATGGGATGATCTCACTCTCAGGCCGAAGTTGAAAAGCAAGATTAGAAAAGAAAACACAAGTCGAACCTGAAATGGAATTGGAGTATTACACCAAAGTAAAAGACTCTGGGGTGGGTGGCTGGGTGGGGAGAATACAGGTGCATGAAAGATGATGAATGACATAGTGGGGGTTGTATTGTTAAATGGGAATCTGGGGAATGTTATGCATATACAAACTATTGTATTTACTGTTGAATGTAAAACGTTAATTCCCCAATAAAGAAATAAATTATTTAAAAAAAAAGAAATGTAGTGTGTGCAGAAAATGGGGATGAAGTGGAGAGAATACGCAATTACCAGCGAACACAGAAAGGGTCAACAGCAATTACTGAGCCCTGATTACATATAATGCAATGTATAAGTTTGCCAATCAACAGAGATTCTTTAAGGAACTGTTGTATAAAGCAAGTTAATTATGGGGCCAGGAGGTCATGGGTTACAATACTCTGGGCCTGAGTTCTAGCCCTGGCACTGTATGGGAGTATCTTAGATATAGGGGTGAGGTGGTAGAAGGAAGGGTGCTCTGTGGGTGGTGGAGTAGTGTTGTGGTGTCTTTCCTATCTCTCCCTTCCCTCCACTCTCTAAAATATATGATAAAAAATCATTCACGGAGACTGTTCAGCATAAGAATGACATATGTGTGAGGCCCTAGGTTCATTCCCTGATGCCACATGAAAAAATAAATCAGGGTATTTATCACGTTGAGGAAAGTTAACTATACCATGCTCTGCTAGGACAAGAGAGTCAAAGGGAGATATGGTGAGCAGCTTAGGTGGAAGGTGTTTTTAATAGCTAAGATCTACATTCAAACCAAAGGGCAAAAATCATTTGGATGGTTACAGAGCTCTTTCTTACAATGAGCACTCTTCAGAATTTGAGAGGCAAGGAAGAACACATAATTTGCATACAGGAGACCATGATTCTCATCTCTCCTGTATACATGTATGAGTGCACTTATCTTGACTAGAAGCTTTGTGAACTTTTAGCTGACTGGCACTGAAGCCTTATGAATATGTGCTTAGAACATTTTATTGGGGAATACATAGAAACAGCTTGAGTATGGGGAGAGTTAAACCAGAGATAGCTTTTTTAAAAACATATATTTGTTTATTTACTTATTCCCTTTTGTTGCCCTTGTTTTATTATTGTAGTTATTATTGTTGTAGTTATTGATGTCGTTGTTGTTGGATAGGACAGAGAGAAATGAAGAGAGGAGGGGAAGACAGAGATGGAGAGAGAAAGATAGACACCTGCAGACCTGCTTCCCTGCTTGTGATGCAACTCCCCTGCAGGTGGGGAGCTGGGGGCTCGAACTGGGAACCTTACACCGGTCCTTGTGCTTTGCACTACTTGTGCTTAGCCCACTGCGCTACCGCCCAACTCCCCAGAGGTAGCTTTTATTTTTGACACACTCTGATTTTGATATTGGTGGGTGTTCGTTTATTTTTCAATGTAAGCTTTAAAACACCTGATGATTCAAGTCCAACTGCCAGGAAAACAAGACCAAAAATAAACCAATGACATCAAACTGAACTACATCAAACTGAAAAGCTTCCCCACAGGAAATGGATATGCCAGCCAAACCAGATAGACTTCCTACAGAGTGGGAGGCAATCTTTACATGTTATACATCAGACAAAGGGCTAATAACCAAGGTAAATAAAGAACTCACCAAACTAAACAATAATAACACTCCATTGAAAAATGGGAAAAGACCTGAGAAGAATCTTCTCCAAAAGAGAAATCCAAAGAGCCAACAGACATATTAAAAAATGTTCAAAGTCACTGAAGATCAGGAAAATACAAGTAAAGACAAGATAGCACTTAACATCTGTAAAGTTGTCATATATTAGAAAAGACAGAAACACCAAGTGTTGGAGAGGCTATGGGGGAGAATGAAAACTCTCCTACATTTCTGGTGGAAATGTAAATCAGTCTGATCCTTGTGGAAAACAGTCTGTAGATTCATCAGAATGCTAGAAATGGATTTACCCTATGACCTAGTAATTTGATGATACTGGGGATTTATCCAAAGGAAATAAAAACACCTATTCAAAACACCTATGCACACCTATGCTCATAGAAGCACAATTTGTAATAGCCCAAACTTGGAAGCCACCCACATGCTCAACAACAAATGAGTGGCTAACAAAGTTTTTATATATACATGCAGTGGAATAATATGAAACTGTTAAAAAGATGAAGTCATCTCCTTTGCCATACCATGAATAGAACTTGAAGGTGTCTGGGGAAGGAAGAAAATGGATTGGATGGAAGAGCTTTGGGGTCCCAGTGTATCATGATGGAAAAAGATGTAAGTTGGGGGAGAGAATGCCTGGCAGATGCCTATTTTGGGGAGATGAGAGGCTGTACCTATGTGTCAGTAACTGTACTGTGAATCATTAAAAACTCTCAATAACATGGAATAAAAATAAAATATAAAGTAGATCAATATGGGCCAGGAGTCACCTGTAAGACAATCTTGATGGAAAGTTTCTATCACTCAGGATAAAGTGATGGAGTTGGAGTTGAAGGATTAAAGATGATTTACTTGAAACATTCACTATTCAGAGAACTTAGAGTCAAACAAATTTAAATTAAGTACACTTGGGGCTGGGTGGTGGCGCATCTGGTGGAATGCACGTTACAGTGTTCAAGCCCCCATTCCCCACCTGTAGGGAAAGGGGGAAAGCTTCACAAGTGGTGAAGCAGGGCTGCAGGTCTCTCTCTCTCTATATATATATATATATATATATATCCCTCTTTACCTCTTCCTTCTCCTCTCAATTTCTGGCTGTCTCTATCCAATAAAAAAATAAAGAAATTATTTTTTTAAGAACTTATTTATTTATTCATGAGAAAGATAGGAGGAGAGAACCAGACATCACTCTGGTACTTGTGCTGCCAGGGATTGAACTCAGAAACTCATGGTTGAGAATCCAATGCTTTATCCACTGTGCCACCTCCCAGACCACAATAATAATTTTTTAATTAAGAAAATAAGTACAATTAATTATGTAATTTATGGATTAATTTATTCCATTCTGCAGAAATTCTGATTTAAATGGTCTAGAGTGAGAACACAATATTGATACAGATATTTTTTAAATTTTTTTATTTAAGAAAGGATTAATGAACAAAAACATAAGGTAGGAGGGGTACAACTCCACACAATTCCCACCACCCAATCTCCATAACCCACCCCCTCCCATGATAGCTTTCCCATTCTCTAGCCCTCTGGGAGCATGGACCCAGGGTCGTTGAGGGTTGCAGAAGGTAGAAGGTCTGGCTTCTGTAATTGCTTCCCCGCTGAACATGGGTGTTGACTGGTCGGTCCATACTCCCAGTCTGCCTCTCTCTTTCCCTAGTAAGGTGTGTCTCTGGGGAAGCTGAGCTCCAGGACACATTGGTGGGGTCTTCAATCTAGGGAAGCCTGGCCAGCATCATGGTGGCATCTGGAACCTGGTGATTGAAAAGAGAGTTAACATACGAAGCCAAACAATTTGTTGAGCAATCATGGATCCCAAACTTGGAATAGTGGAGAGGAAGTGTTAGGAAGGTACTCACTGCAAACTCTAGTGTACTACTGCTTTCAGGTATATATTTTGCAGTAGTTTATGGATACGTGTGCACATAAGCTCTCTCTCACAGAAACTGGTGTATATCTAGGTTCCATAACTTTGTTAGAAAGTGAACCACCTGAGATGAAATTAGAATGTACTATAAAAGGAAAGGTCTCACCCGAGTAATGAAGCTGAAGGGTTGTCATTCCACATGTGAAGTCTCTGCACACAGTCTGAGGTGAAGCATGTTGAGGTGGCAATCGTTGCGTTGGTGATATAGATATTTTTAAAAGCCTCTCTAAGGAATATAACATCAGAACTGAGTAGGCTATTGTTTCTGTTTCCTGCTGTCTACATTTTGGTTAATTTAGTGTTCAAAGATGGTTTTCATTAAAGACACTCTAGAAAAGGGAACTCTAAGAAACTCATTCAAATAAGAAATTAGAATTTATAACTGTAAATCAGTCTGGTAAATTATGACTATTAGTAGCTAAAAGTAAGAACTTAAGCAAGGTTTTATTATTTTTTTTAATCCAGGCTGATTTCATTTTTCTCCTGTAGTTGTTTCCTGCTTTTTCTTTTCTTTTTTTTTTTAAATATTTATTTATTGTTGGATAGAGACAGAGAAATGGAGAGGGGTGGGGGAGATAGAGAGGGAAAGAGAAAGAGAGACACTTGCAGCCCTGCTTCACCATTCATGAAGCTTTCCCCATGCAGGTAGGGACCAGGGGCTCGAACCCAGGTCCTTGTGCACTGTAATGGAAGTGCTTAACCAGGTGCGCCACCACCTGGTTCCGTTTCCTGCTTTTTGTAGTTAGCATAGTTAATTGGTGGCTAATTGTACAAGAAACATCAGTGGTCTCTAATTTTAAGCACAGCTAATTAACCCTGATGCATACATTTTTTTAAAGTTTATTTAAGAAAGGAGACATTAACAAAATCATAGGATGGGGGGGTACAACTCCACACAAATTCTGCCACCCAATCTCCGTATCTCATCCCCTCCCCACTAGCTTTCCCATTCTCTATCCCTCTGGGAGCATGGACCCAGGGTCCTTGTGGGTTGCAGAAGGTGGAAGGTCTGGCTTCTATAATTCCTGATGCATACATTTAACTCAGAGCTTAAATAATCAAAAATCATTTTACAAACTCAAAATGATATTTCTAGCTGGAAATAGAAACAATTCTTTCTTTGGCATTACCTCCCAGTAGTTATTAAGTATTTATACATAGTAGACTCCTTCTATACTGTACTTGCAGATCTTAGAATATATAGAATTGCCTTGGTTTCTTCTCATACCAACTTCAAAAGGATGTGGAAGCAGATTAAAAGAAATCAGACAATGTTTACACACAAAAGAATTGCAAAAAATACAGTTAACATATTAAAAATATATCTCTTGTTTCTTTTGCAGCCATGTCAATTATACAGATTATTTATCTAATATAGATCAAAAAAGGGAAAAGGATTTCCCCAGTAACTTCACCAGAAGATAAACATAAATAATTACAAATTAGGATGTGTTCTTTCAATCTTCCCAATATGAACAAAATTAAATGATACAGATCTGTAGTTTGTTTTTTTTTCACATATTATAAGCACCTTCTTATATCATTAAACATTACTCAATAATTTCAATAGTAATAGCAGCACCATAATGTAACTAATATTCTTTTTGTAACCTGTCTAGGTTTTTGCTACCATGATAGTGCTGTGACCACATACTTTCATAATTATTCTTTAGGACAAGATTGTAAATGCACGAATGGCAGACTGAGCATTGTATAACTTTGTGAGACTTTAACACACATTGCTAAAATGGACTTCATCCTGACTTAACATATTTATTCTGTCATTAGCAGTGGAAATACATTAATAAAAACAAAAACCTTCTAATTAAATTAATCCTAAAGTATTAGTTAATAGTATTTTATGGTGACTGGGGTAATTTAGTACTTACTAAAAGGTAGTCATACTGTTAAAGTACGTGGCACTTAATGGCTCATCAAAATCCCCTTTGTGGGTGGGAGGCACAGCCCAGTGGCAGAGCGCTCGCCCTCTGAGCCCTACAAAATCCCCTTTGTCTCTTCTTGCCCTGTCCCCAACAATGACATTTGGCATACTACCTTGCAAACTGTGACTTCTCCTAAGTATTTGTATATTGTCCCAATCGTACCACTTTTTACTAATGAAGTGCATGTCTCTAAAGTTATGGAAGGAGATTTTAGTAACCTATAAAAAAAGATGAAAATCAGTACATTAAATTCTCTAAGTCTATTAAAATAAGTTAAGAGTATAAATATTTTTGTCAACAATTAATACAGTAATTACATTAAAAGGTAAGTGGTGCAAAAATATACTGTACCTTTTTACTCATATTTTCCTTTTCATCACTCCTTCTGCTGGTTTATGATCCTTAATAACATAGAGACTTTGTCACTTAATATTTGTCTGATGCATACTGAATTAGTAGCAGCTATAGTTAAATCAAGATGGCCACACAGGCTAAGGATATCTCATTGTTGATTATTAATCTAACAAAATTATAGTTGGAGAATGTGATTTATGCTGCTCATATTTTTAAATTAATTGAAATTTATCTTGTGCTTCACAGAATAAAGAATACATTTTTTATTTTGGCATATGGTGATCTCTCCATATCCATTAAATTAATTACATAAATTATGTTCTTCAAATATATTTATCCTTATTTACCTTTGCTTGTTTGATTTAATTTTTTGAATTATATGAAAAGGTATTTTAAAGCCTTTTACTCAGATGATTAATTTGTCTGGTTCTTCTTACAGTTGTTTATATTTTTGGTTTTATGTATTTTGAAACTGTTATTAGGTGACATATTTTTCCTCTCTTTAGTGAATGAACTATGTTACTATATATTTTAATTGTTATTAGTGATTTAATAATGATTAACAACACTAAGATAACAGGGGTACAATTCCACACAGTTCCCACCACCAGTTTTGTGTCCCATCCCCTCCATCAGAAACTTCCCTATTCTTTATCCCTCTGGGTGTATGGACCAAACTTCTTTATGGGGTGCAGAAGGTGTAAGGTTTGGCTTCTGTAACTGCTTCTCTGCTGGGCATGGGCAATGGCAGGTCAATCTATACCCCCAGCCAGTTTCTATCTTTCCCTAATGGGGTAGAGCTCTGGAGAGATGAGGCTTCAGGATATACTGATAAGGTTGTCTGCCCAGGGAAGTCAGGATGGAATCATGATAGCATCTGCAACTTGGTGGCTGATAGGCAGTAAGATATAAAGCGGGACAAAATGATTAATGAACAGAAACCAAACAGTAGGAATAGAATAAATGAGAATATGGATTTTAGTATGAAAAGAAGTGAGGAAGTTTATTTTAAGAATGTTCCCAGAGACCTATGGCTTTTGTAGTTTTTGCTTCAGCTAACATGGAGGTGGACAAAAATATTTTCTGGGAAGATGATGTCAGAGTTGAGAATAGGGCTAGAAAGTTGGATTAGGGTAGAGATTATCACCCAAACTTGAAGAAAATCTATGAATAAAATTAACTGTTTGCCTCATCAACCTGATCAAGGGCATATATATATATAGCACAGGAACCTGTGTAACCTGAGTCCCTGTTGGCCTGAGCTTGCAGTTCATGGTCACAGATGGGAACATTCTAGGTTGTAGTCATTTCAGAACCAGTCTGTCTTAAGTGGCAGGGTAGGACGACCCAGCATCCCTACTGGAAAGTGGAGAAGTTTCTACCATTGCTACTTTATATGGAGGACAAGTTCTTGGAGTGACCCATAAGAGGGTTTATGATGTTCCTGATGGAAATGACCAGTGGTGGTGGAGAGAGAGATCCATTAGAGGTCAAGGCCCATCATATTTGTGTGGGAATCCAAGGATTTCCTAACTTGGGCCCCAGATGGTCTAGTATTGATCAAAAAAAGGTCGCTATAATGGCACCTTTCTTCAATATCCTTATCCTTGGATTCCCACACAAATATAATGGGCCTAGACCTCTAATGGATCTCTCTCTCCACCACCACTGGTCATTTCCATCAGGAATAGAATCATAAGCCATCTTGTGGGCCCTCCCAGTGATAGTAGGGACAGCTCCAGTCTCCAAAGGGAGGCTGAAGTATCCTGCCTCTCAAGGAAGACTGGTCCTGAAATAAGTGCAGCCTGCAATGTTCCCATCTGTGAGCTCAGACCAGTAGGGACTCAGAGGTTACACAGGCTCTGGTGCTCAATGTATACATACCCTGGGTCAGGAGGATGGAAGTAAATAGTAAATTTTAACCACAGAATTTTTTTTCAAGAATGGGAGCTAGTCACTACCGTAATCCAACTTTCTAGCCCTTTTCTCTACTCTGACACCATTTTCTCAGACATTATTTTTATTCAACTTCAGGATAGCTATCAAACTCAAGTAAAAACTACCATAGTTGTGCCCCAATGAACATGCCTCAAGTGGACTTCCTGGCTTTCTTCTACCCTAAGATCCCTAAGCTCATCTGCTCTATTCCTACTTTTTGGTTCCTGTTCATTAACCATTTTGTCTCACTTTATGTCCTGCCACCTTCCAGACACCAAGTTGCAGATGAATATCAACGAGATAAGCCTCTTTTCAAGACAGGATATTTTTGTAGAAGCTGATCTACACCTTTATGGGATAATCAGACTTAATGAATCCCTGAAATAAACAGAACAGATAAGGATTCGTTTGTTTCTTGGGGCTATATGCCTCTGAGCTAAACAGAATGCACTTCATGAGACTCTAAGCACCTGCTGAGATACTTAGCTATTCAGAAAGCATGGAGTTATGTCAATATTTACCTGGAGATATTTTAAGTTGTCTGACTGACATAACCCAAACTGACATTTCCTTGATAGAAAGAAAATCCTGACACTAAATATTTTTGTGCTGGGTGTCAAAGGAATTAACCTATGGTTAATATCTATGGTTATAACCTATGGTTAGTATCTTCAGTCCCAGCATGCATTTTGTGTGTGTGTGTGTGTGTGTGTATGTGTATGTGTATAAAACCCTAGTTCCTTTGGCTTCTATTCAGAAATACACCATAGAACTAAAATGGGGGCCCGGGTAGTGGTGCACATGGCTGAGTGCACATGTTATAATGCACAAGGACCCAGGTTCAACCCCCTAATTCCCACCTGCAAGAGAAAAGCTTCACAAGTGGTGAAGCAGGTCTTCAGGTGTCTGTCTCTCTCTCTCTTCCCTCTTGATTTTTCTATCCTATAAAGATTTTTTTTAAAGCCTGCATAGCAAGAAAATTCTTTCTGAAAAAAGAACTAAAATGGAATGTGATTTTAGAAGTGAAACACACTTCTATTCTAGCTTCCTATCCTGTTGGTTTGGAGATTCATTAAATATTACCACTTTCCTTCCCTTGTTGAGAAACATGACAGAAAGATATCAGGTAACCTTATTATTGATATGCTAAGATGGAGGAGTGTTTTAGATTCAGAGACAACAGGGTCCCTAATATTTTATGATTTCCAAATGAAATGTACCTGCATATTTATGAGCTGGATGGCCATAGACTTCAAAGAAGGCATTGCCCTACTGGATGTTTTAAAGTCAACTCGTAAATAAAATACATCCTCTCTTTAAGTAGGAAGTTCTGTAATCAGCATGCTTAGTCTCTTTTATGGAGTGGATTGTGCTTCCCTACCCTTCCCTACCCTTGTTCTCTCAAATTCAATATATTAAATGTCTTAACCCCTAGTATGAGTGTATTTAAAGATATCTCTCTTTTGGATTGTAGATGTTAAATAATAGTTTAAAAAGTAAACCTGGACATAGAGCTATCCTGAGTTTGAGTAAGAACCAAGTACAAACAGGAAGCTGTTGAGGGACAAGTTCCAGGCACACACTAAGTGTTTTGTGGTGGTTTTGTTAGTTTGCTTGTTTTTATTGCAGAGATTTCAGGATTATTTTTTCAGGAAAAAAGAAAGAGGTAGAAGGACACAGAGAGAGACTGAGATCTCATCATGGAAAACTCCAGTGTAGTAGGCCTGAATTCAGGCTTGATAAAAATCAGCACCCTCCTACATGTACTATCTTGCCAGCTTTGAACTTGATGTTTTGTTCTTTTTCTTCCCTGTAGATTATGGGAGCCTGAGGGATTTAAAAAAATTTTTTTTTATATTTACTTATTTATTTTCCCTTTTGTCACCCTTTTCCATTTTTATTGTTGTAGTTATTATTGTTGTTATTGATGTAGTTATTGTTAGATAGGACAGAGAGAAATGGAGAGAGGAGAAGACAGAGAGGGGGAGAGAAAGATAGACACCTGTAGACCTGCTTCACCACCTGTGAAGCAATTCCCCTACAGATGGAAATCAGGGCTTGAACCGGGATCCTTACATCGATCCTTGAGCTTTGCTCCTCATGCACTTAACCTGCTGCACTACCACCCGACTCCTGCTTGAGGGCTTTTAAACTCTAAGTAGGCTTCTTAGCTTAACCACTGACTCCTGACCAAGAGATAAAGCAGGGTGGGGCAGAGATAATCCAGTGGTAATGCAAAGAGACTCTCACAGCCCCACCACTAGGCCAATGAGGTATAGATCTTCTGAGTTTCCTGGTTAGTTCTCTGTCCTCTAGTGTCAGCACAGGGCCTCCCCGCCGCTGCTTCAGATTCTGAGGGCAGTAGCAATGGAGACTCACAGTTTGGTGAGTCTTAGAGGAGTTCTTTCCTCCCTTCAGCCATCTTTTTGTTGGTGAAACAGACTGGAGGCGGTGTCTCAACTGG
Organism: Erinaceus europaeus; assembly: GCF_950295315.1. NCBI lineage: Eukaryota > Metazoa > Chordata > Mammalia > Eulipotyphla > Erinaceidae > Erinaceus > Erinaceus europaeus. The sequence goes on from NC_080165.1 coordinate 37,225,437, forward strand.
TAAACTGCCAGACTCAGCCACTTAATCTCTCCCTAGGCTCCTCTCTGTCCATGAGGTACATGTTTTTGCACTCACCGGTGATTTGATGGGTTCCTGAAGTCGTTGTAGTCCTGTCTTTTTGTGGTCACATTGGTATTCCTAGTTGACCCAGGACTGAACTTGATGTTTTAATCATGTCTAGACACATCCACTGTCAAGATGAAGTCCATACCAGCAAATTAAAGACATTCATGATTGATCAGTCAATTTATGATATACCCACTGCCCCTTATTTCTTTTAGTTTATTCTTCAGCTTTCACTTTCCACACAGTACTTCTCAGACAGGGCAAAGGAGGCAATGAACAGGAGAACCTCCGTTAGAAGTCCTAGGGGGTAGAGAGTGATTTGCTTGTTCTAGACCTAAGGCTAAAGGTTTTAGATAAAAGTAGTCCTTTTCATTCAAATGTGCACCAGCACCACTCATCAGAATCAGGAGATTCATGGGGTAAGAGACAAAATACCAGAAATTAGTCCCCTTTATTGTTTTCCTTCTTCAAGGAAAATCAGCAAGGGATTCAGAGATCTTACCTGGTCTGTAATATAAACCTATAGTATTTTACTTACTTATTTGCATCAATAGGGCTTCACCACCACTCAAGGCCAACTTATTTCAGATAGAAAAAGGGACACACACACACACACACACACACACACACACACACACACACACACACAAATAGAGGGGTGGGGGAGAGAGAGAAAGATACAAAAAAACTGAAGTTTCTCCCAGTATGGTAGGGACTGGATTTTTTTTTTTTTTTTTTTCAATTTTGTTTACCAGAGCACTACTCAGCTCTGGCTGATGGTGGTATGGGAGATTGAATCTGGGACTTTGAAGCCATAGGCATTGAGAGTCTCTTTGCATAACCATTATGCTATCTACCCCCACCCTCAGGGACTGGACTTTAATTTGGGTTTTATTTATAGCCCAGTAGTCACCTACCAACGTGAGTTATTTTGACACCCCGTTATTTTGTCTAAAAAGCAATATCCGCATGAATGTTGTGGCCCTAACAGGAGTTTGGGACAATTAGCATATGATGTCAGCCTGAGGCTAGAACACACAAGGGAATGTATAAAAGCAGACTTAGAGCAGCTCGCTCTCTTGATCTTATGACCTGCACCATGGACTCTCCATTTGCCCTGGCTCTGGATTGATTCTGGTCTTTTCACATGGTGATCTTGAGTAACTTGGTTGTAGACTTTGGACTTTTGCCTACTTATTTAACTAGACTTACCCCCTCACATTCTCAGTGATTTTATTAAATAAACCTCTCTTTTGCTTAACCTTAAATGGAGCCACTTATTTTGCAGCACCTAGGTATCGGCCCAAATAAAGCCTCTATTGTTTAAACCCATTCTCAGCTCCCCACTGTGAATACCTCTGGTCTATCTGCATGTTAGTTGTTTGTCATGTTCAGGCAAAAATTAGCAAAGTCATGGATCCCCTGGAATATACCTAAAATAACCCACTAGCTTCCACAATGGAGATCCCCAAACTCATCTGCTACATTCTTGTGTTTAGGTTCATGACTATTAAACACTTTTCCTGCTTTATATCTTTTAAAAAACTTTTTATTTATAAAAAGGAGACACTGAAAAAATCATAGGACAAGAGGGGTACAACTTCACACAATTCCCACCACCAGAACTCCCATCCCCTCCCGATAGCTTTCCTAATCTTTAACCTTCTGGGAGTATGGACCCAAGATCCTTGTGGGATGCAGAAGGTTGAAGGTCTGGCTTCTGTAATTGCTTTCCCACTGAACATGGGCTTTGACAGGTCCATCCATAATCCCAGGCTGTCTCTCTCTTTCCCTAGTGGGGAAGGGCTCTGGGAAGCAGAGCTCCAGGACACACTGGTGGGGTTGTCTGTCCAGGGAAGTCTGGTTGGCATCCTGCTAGCATCTGGAACCTGGTGGTTGAAAAGAGAGTTAACATACAAAGCCAAACAAATGTTGAACAATCATGGACCTAAAGGCTGGAATAGTGCAGATGAAGAGTTGGGGGGGGTGGTCCTCTACTTTGTAGATAGCTAGTAGGCATATTTCAGTTATATTCCAAAGGGCATGTGGCTACAGTAGGTCTTTTTTTTTCTTTTTCTTTTTCTTTTTTCCCGAGCCTGAAATCTGATATGCTGGTGGGTCCAAGTTATTGTCTGGGGAGATGATGTCATGGTTGGAAAAAGGACCAGAAAGCTGGATCAGGGAAGAAAGTAGCTCCCTAATATGGGAAAGGGTATAAATATTGTTGACTGTAAATCCCATCAATTTGATGTGATCTGGGGCCCATATTCATCTTAGGAGCCTATGTGACCTCTGCATCCCTGTAGATCTGAGCTCACATTCTGCTTTATATCTTAACACTTTTTCAGCCACCAAGTTGCAGATGCTACCATGATGCCAGCCTTACTTCCCTAAACAGAAGACCTCATCAATATACCCTGGACCTCCACCTCTCCTGAGTCCTGCTGCACTAGGGAAAGATAGGGACAAGCTTGGATTACGGATAGACCAGCCAATGTCCATTTTCAGAAGAAAAGCAATTACAGAAGGTGGGCCTTCTACCTTTTGCACCCCATAATGACTCTGGGTCCAGGCTCCCAGAGGGATAAAGACTAGAATAGCTTTCAAGGGATGGGATGGGATGGGGTACAGAAATCTGGTGGTGGAAATTGTATGGAATTGTACCCCTCTTAACCTGTGGTCTTGTTGATATTTTTTATTTTATAAATTATTAAAAAATCTAAATTATATTTACAAATATAATTTTTATTGGAGGACAGCCAGAAAGAGAGGGGAGCAGGTGATAGAAGGGGAGAGAGACAGAGAGATACCTGCAACACTGCTTCACCACTCACAAAGCTTTCCCCCTGCAAGTGGAGACTAGGGGCTTGAAGCTGGGTCCTTGCACATTGTACCATGTGCACTCAATCAGGTGCATCACTACACAGCCCCCATATTATTTCCAGTTTCCAGATGAGGAAACTCCCCTGTGGTGTTAAGCTAACTTGAGTAAGGTCCAAAAGAAGTTAGATGGGATGATTGGGGGACAAAAGATACTGCTTTCCTGCTCATCCATCCTTATCACTGTGAGACAAAGCAGTTTATGTCACATCTTTCCCCCATCCCAAATTCTTCAGATGCCCCTCTCCTCTTGGCTGCCTTCCCCTTCTTGTATCTCCTGTGCTTCCAGGACTCTACACTACACCCACCATATCTGATGACAGCCAGCGTTTTGGCAAGAAACACTGACACAGTGGCTCATAAAGTCCCCAGCATTACCAGCTTTCAGAACCATAATGTGGATAGCTGGTGGCAGAGTAATAAGATATGTGGATCTGTCTTGATGCCCAGCTTTGCTCTGGGTATCTTTCAATTATTAAAGAAAAATCAAATCACTTCTCCAGATCCCACAAATCAGCCAGTGATGAACTCTGGAGCAGTGAAGCAGCAGTGGCCCTGCACCAGGCCGGAAGTAACTCAGCAACAAGCTTCTGCCCTTCTCACCAGCTCTCTGCTGATTTCCTCACCATGGAATGAAGTTTGCAAAGTGGGGAGGACAAACTACCTATACTATACTTAAAAAATAAATATTTTAATGAGAGAAAGATACAGAAAGATAGATGATAGATTAGATAAACAGATGATAGATACTAGTACCCTTTTTTAAAAAAAAATTATTTTCCCTTTTGTTTTTTACTGTTGTTGTAGTTATTATTGTTGTTATTGATGTCGTCATTGTTAGATAGGACAGAGAGAAATGTCGAGTGGAGGGGCAGGGGATGGAGACAATAGGCAGATGGCATTACTTTTTCCTTCATCTACAATGTCTTTTTGAGCAGGCTCCTGTCTCCTTTCAAATGGGAAACCTAAACAATAAGTCACTGGGCAGATTACCCCACTATGTGTCTTGGAGCCTCCCCAGATCCCCGCCCCACTAGGGAAAGAGAGAAACAGGGAGTAGGGATTGACCTGCCAACACCCATGTTCAGCAGAGAAGCAATTCCAAAAGCCAGACCTCCCACCTTCTGTACCCCATAATGATCCTGGACCTATATTCTCAGAGGGATAAAGAATAGGGAAGCTATGAAGGGAGGGGATAGGGATATGGAGCTCTGGAGCTGTGCACTGTGTGGAAATGTACCCCTCTTATCCTATAGTCTTGTCAATATTTCCATTTTATAAAGAAGAATTAGTCACTCAGTCCTTCTCCTAGTACCCTGAACACATAGAATTTCAAAAGTAGCACATGGACATGCAATTTGCAAGACACCCACACAGCACTTGGGGTGCTCCCTGCTTTGTTTCTATAGGCTGCTGCCATTGTGACTCCCAACACATTAATGCCAATAACCTGGAGGCCTGGGGCTGTACTGATACTATTTCATTCACCCACTCAGAATATTGCTTTCTTTCTCTTCTGGGAGTGATTGGAGAGTTAATTTCAGGCCAGTACTTAATTAAAATAAAATTGTATATAGTAAGGTGAACAATTCTTCCTCTTGCTTTTTCCAGGAAGAATCAATATAAGTAACATGTTCACGTTGCCAGGACTTTTAGAAAATCTATCAGAAACCTATTACCTATTTCAACTAAACCCAGGGACACAGGTTTTTTTTTTTTTTTCTTTTTTTAAACTTTTATAATGCTGGAGTGGTTTACAAAGATGTTTATATAGTGATCTTCCCATAATGAGTAATCAATTCACAGAGGAATTAATACATTGCAGGATTGCTATCACAGGGGTACACTTCCACATCTCCCCAAGATAGGTGTCAGCACAACCTCCCCCTCCCTTAAATTGCCATCCTCCTCTACAATAGGGCACTGAATCACCAGTCCAACTCAGCTCCTTACTTCCTCTGAATTCCTAGATGTGCAGCTATAACCAGACTTCAGTAGTTTCAGTCAGTACTTTTCCTTATTTTTGTTTCTTAGATCCCACCTGTGAGTGATATCATCTAGTATTCATTCTCTTTCTGGCTTATTTCACTTACCTGAGTCCTATTTCCACTCATGTTGTAGCAAAAGAAGGTATTTCATCATTTCTTAGGCTAAGTAGTATTTCATGGTATACAGTGATTTACAAGATTATACAATAATAGGGAGAAAAATCTACGCTGGCTCTGGGATACTGCTGACCATTCAGAGAATCCAAATTTCCTGCTTTCTCTTGTTTATATTTGAAACAAATATCAGTAGACCTTAATGCAGCATATGCACGGCAATAGTAGATAGCATATATGTCCTGTCTCAGTGAACTGTATTTTTCTCTCTGAGTGTTGTGATGCCTGGTGTCACATATGACCCAATCAGAGTTGAGCAGTTTGCTGACTCTAGGTTTGTACCATGATGGTGAAGTGCAAGACCAGGCCACCAGATACAGTCCTTCTTGGTCTAGTTAAAAGCTCAAGAGAGACAAATGAAAAATCAAAACAACATAGCAAAGATAAGGAAAAACTCTTTTTTTCCTCTTGCTCCGTCTGCCTCAAATATGTCCTACAGTTTTGTCTGTCTGGGTTTATACAATTTGGGCAAGGAGCAGGTTCTGAACTATGGAAGTTAAATCAGAAACTCAACAAATTTTTTTACTTAATTTCATTTTATTGTCATTCTCAAATACCAACTATAAAAGATCTGAATGCACTTGAACTGTAAATATATATGTGTATATAAATATATCAATTTTTATTGAGGGGGTTAATGCTTTACAGTAAGCCATTGACAAATGAATACAATTTCATTATACAACAAGCCCCCAAACTTTTCTTCCTCTCTTTCCTCCTCCTCTCTCCGAGTCTTTTGCTTTGGTGCAATACATCAGGTCCTGTCCTTGTTTCACTTTGTGTTCTCAATTCTCCATTCCCTACTTTATCAAGTCCCACTAATAAGTGAGATCCTTTGATATTCGTCCTTCTCTTTTTGGCTTTTCTCAACATGATGACCTAAGTTCCATCCAAAAGGATGCAAAGGAAGACAACCTCACCATTTTTAACAGCTGAGTAGTATTCCATCATGTATACATGCCACAGTTTTTTAGCCACTCATCTGATGTTGAATATTTGGGTTGCTTCCAGGTTCTGGCAATTAAGAAACTGTGCTGCTATGGTGATAGGTATAGTAGATCTCTTTTGATAGGTGTTTTTCCCTTTGGGTAAATCCTCAGGAGAATTGCTGGGTCTTAGGGTAGGTCCATCCTTTAGTGTCCCAGTAAGTCTTCAAATTGCTTTTTTATGTGATTGTGCATACCCACCAGCAGTGTAGACTGTCCCTCTTTAACATTTGTCATTTCTGATCTATGACATTCTCACAGGTGCAAATTGGTATGTCATTGTTGTATTTATTTGTTATTTCTCTGATGATAGCTGTCAGGTTTCTTGGAGTATGAAGCTCAGAAGAGCAGGACTACAGTGAACATTCATGAAGCTTCCACAATTTCCCTAGCACCTTAGAAATAGGAATCGGCTTCACAAACTACAGCCTTCTAACTGGCACTTCCCACTGGGCTCCTGGGTTTAGTGGCAAAAGCCTTGCTAATGTTTTTACCCTCAGGAAAAAACCAAAAGGCAAGCAAGAAAGAGAATGCCACTTAGTTTACACTATAGGGTAAACACTTGGGCAGTGCTTTCAGTTTAGCAAGGAAAAAAAAAAAGCCACTAGATACAAAATCATTTCAATTTGGGAAGACAAGTGAAACCTATTTGTAAAAATCAGGGCTGTTTTACTTACTATGACTGCCTATTCTAAGACACCAGTCATTCCTTTGATTCCTTGTTATCTGCAAAAGAAAATGTGCCATTCTGTGGCTAAGGAAATAGCTCGACTGGTAGAGCATTGGACTTTGATGCCAGAGGAGACAGAAGTAATAAGAGATTCAGCATAGCTCTTAGACCAATGAAAGGTCAGGAAGGTGGCCCAGAAAAGGAATTCTATGTTGGGCAAGAATGACCCAGTGAATTGCACATCATCATTGGTGACCTCATTGAAGCGGGCTAGGGCAGTGTGGTGGGGAGGGAAATTCATCTCAGCATGTCAATTATCAACCAACGCTCTTCACAAGATTTTCTCTTGAAAGGATAGCTGAACAAATATCTCCAATTACCATAAGGTGAGGGAACCTAAGGTTTTTTTGTTTACCTATTTCACTGGACTCTTGACCAAAGGGTTTATCTAAGTCTTAGTTCTTATTATTGCTTGAAAATAAGCAATGGCTCTGGCCACATAGAGACGAATTCAAGCCCTTCCTCCCCACTTGAAATACTATTGCATTTAAAACTACATAGGTTTCAGGAATGCACTACTGAAATCAACATTTCAGCCCCTTTGTCTGGATTTATGTCCCCTTCCAACCTCTTAGTAAATCACCAAGACAATTCTCTCTTCTCTAAAATATAGCTTCTATGCTGAAATTTAAATAAGTTTCAGGAATGTGTATTTACGATAGTATTCTAAATGAATGTGAGCTTAACTGCTATTAAACTGAACAATATCTGTATCACCCATGACTCATATGCATATTAAGGGGGTACATCTATTAACTGGACAAAGTCACTAGGCTTATGGATATGTTAAAGGTCTTGAGTAAATGTCATCTCTGCTGAGTCCTCCTAAGTATGAGACAGGAAAAGCCCCCCTTTTTCTAGGTCTCTCTCTGATGAGTGTGGGGCCTACCACATTTGTTATACTTAGTTATGTATCGCCTCTCACTAGCTCATCAAAAGCCATCTTTGTCTTCTTATTTTTCTTTTGCTTTGACAGCCATTAGCAGTATCTGTTCCTATCAACATTTATTATAGTAGGATCATGTATGTAGGCATATATCTTGTATCTGTCTGCCCTCATGGAATTTCATGCAATGGTAGCAAACCAGTGATTCAACATGCAGTCTATTATCCTCATGAGTGTGTATGCAGGAGATTGGGGATGAAGTAAGGGAAAAACTGATGTCAAAGAAGTCCCAAACAGACCATACTACATTGCTCACAGTTCACATTTCCACTTCTGATATGACCCTTGCCTTGGTCAGACAGTGGGAGCATACAAAAGAGTTAACAAGCTAAATAGATTTTAGAGGGAATAGGTTTGATTATCTGGGAACTGTATGGAGGCAAAAAACAAAAAGTGTATTTTCATAATTCCATCCCAACTAAAACAAATAACAAAAACTGGATGTCAAAATTCCACTTGTAAAATCATTTTATTGGTATAAATATACATATGAATAAAATACCTTCAGCCTGTAAGTGAATATTTGTGAAATGTCTTAGAAAGAGTATTATTTTAATTTTTTTACAGGTGTCAAAGTAGTCTCTCTTCAAATCATACATTAAAAGCTAATATGCAAACAGAAATTAAAGGCCTCCAAAAAACACAAAATATTCATAAAACCTCATTCCAATCAACTATACACATTAATCTGGGCACGTGATAGAATCAGCTTCTTTTTCTCTCTTATTTCCCTGTGCTTGCTGATGAGAATGTGTGAAGGTCACCGATCAAGTTTAAATGTACAATTCCACACCAGGAAGGAGGAAGTTCCTCATAGGAGAATGTAAAAACCATACCCAAGATTTGATATATATAATCTATACAAATTATTTATTAGTGTGCTCTGTTAATATAATTACAATGTGCAATTGCATACATTAAGAATAAATTGCTCTATAGAGTCTAGTGCAGGTTTGACTCAGATACTCGCAGCAGTATCTATCCCACATTCAGCTGGATCTTGTTACTTGTATGTGTCCAGTTAACTTTGTTTAGCTCCAAAAACTCATCTCGTAGGGCAAACTGTAGCTACCTAAGAGAAATTCAAGTAGGGCTGATTTGCTGGCATTCATTGAAGGCATAAAGAAGAATGCTTGGAAATCAAACACCAAGGACTGGGAGAAAACCAAACAAATGTACTCTGAACACCAAAAAAATTGGAATTGGATCTATTTGTCTTTAGAGAGAGAGAGCGAATAAAGAGAGGAAAGCAGCACCAAGAACAGAGCTCCCAGGAAGTAGTGTGCCCTTGGCTCCTCTCTCAGGGCTAACAAAGCACCCCACACGGATTTATCCATGGGTGACTTTTACACAAAAATAAAATCTTTTTCTGCTTCTTCCCCGGAGTCACTAGACTTGCTGCCTTGTTGGCCATCTTTACTGGAGGACCATTGCTTTTGTTCTGGAGTCTCTTGGACCTGCTGGCCCCAGCTTCTCCTTGAAACTGAAACAGGAAGGGAAGGACATCATTATAGTTAATTAAGAAGCTAATGTTGGTAGCTTGACTAATAAAAAGAAGAAACTCATCAACAGAAGCAGAAACAAATTAAGGCAAGGGAGAAAAAACAAAAAGCAAACAAAAAAACCCAAACAGTCAATGAGACAGAAACCTCTCATAGATATGATTGAGAATCTGAGAGTGAAGATGGGTGGTGGTGGGGGGGGAGGTTAAAGGGAGAAGCCAGGAAGGAGAAGTCCTCTGTGCCAGGAGGCTTCTCAGTCCTCCCCCTCCCCCTCAAGCAGCAGGGAAAACTGTATGCTGAGAAAGAATTTTATTCTCCAGGAAACAGTATGAAGTCTTGTGAAAATCAATTAATACTGCTGTGGTGTTTACAAACCTTTTGGAACCAGCCTCCAGGTGAAATAATTGCTGTTATAGTTACCTATACTGAATACATATAAAATGAGAAGAGTCGATTGATTTTATAGACCAATAATGTAAGATTATTAGGATGGAGCCTTAGTGCTATGCTATGACAGGCATTATCTGTTTTATTTATTTAAGATTGATTTCATATGAGATAGTCGAGAGAGAAGGAGGAGAAGGAGGAGGAGGAGGAGGAAAGAGAAGCTAAAAGCATCACTCTAATAAATGATAGTTGATAGTTCAGGGAAGTAAACTGGGAGTTTCTGGCATGCAAGTCCAGCACTCTACCATTTGAGATATTTCCCTACTCTGAAGGAGGATTTCGTAAAACTTGGAATTAGAATTTGAACTAGATATCTCTCTCCCCCAAGCCCATGGTCTTCCACAATTTTATTGCCACTACCTTGGGAAAGGTTCAGATGCCACACTCGGGCAGTTATTAAGGAATATTCAATGTTACTTATTTTTGTTATATGTATACCACTTAAGGTGAAACTACCAAGTCCACATACTTTTTGTGTACTCTGGAAAAAAGAGTGCGGTTACCTCTCCTCAGAAGTTCAAATGATGTAACCAAGAAAACAGCCTGGCAAAACAATATGAATAATTTGATGCTCCTGTGATTTTAGCACTATGTCAAAAAACAAACAAACAAAAACCCCAAAACCCTCATCTTGCCAGGAACTGGCTATTTAAATATTTAAGTCAGTAAAAAAAAGAGTTTTAGGAAGTACAAGTTCATGAAACCTAACAATCAAAATACAAACATAATAGAGTCTTTCTCTTGCCTTGTGGTTGTCTGGCCTAGATTTTGATCTCTAGACAGTTTAAATTTGTAGTTAATTATATTAAATTGAAATTAAGTATAAATTTGAAAAGGACACTTACTTCAAATTTTATCATAAATGTAATTATGTATTTTTTTTTTTTTTTTGGTCTTTTTACCTGATAGTTTAGAGAATACTCCAGGATGGGAGAAAAAGCAAAAAATATTACAACTGACTTTTTAGCTGAGATTGGGTTAAAAAATTAAATGTACTTGCTTGATTAATCCTTTGAAAGTTGCTAATAAGCCAGTTTTAGGAAGTAAGGGTTAGCAATTTTCTATAGCTTTCCTTGTTCATAAAAAATAATTTGATAGTGAGGACTTCTGAGGCAGGGCTATGGAGCAGCAGCAGCTATGTTCCTCTCCTCTCCTCTCCAAGGTCAACTAGGAATACCAAAGGAGACCACCTGGGATGGCAACAAGACAGGACTAGAATGACTTCAGGAACCCACCAAATCACCGGTGAGTGCAAAAACATGTGGCTCATGGACAGAGAGGAGTCTAGGGAGAGATTAAGTGGCTGGTAACAGTTTGGCAGTTTACCAGTTGAGACACTGCCTCCAGTCTGTTTCACCAACAAAAAGATGGCTGAAGGGAGGAGAGGACTCCTCTAAGACTCACCAAATATAACTGTGAGTCTCCATTGCTACTGCCCTCAGAATCTTAAGCAGCAGCGGGGAGGCCCTGTGCTGACACCAGGGGACAGAGAACTAACCAGGAAACTCAGGAGATTTATACCTCGGTGGCCTAGTGGTGGGACTGTCAGAGTCTCTTTGCATTACCACTGGATTATCTCTGCCCCACCCTGCTTTATCTCTTGGTCAGGAGTCAGTGGTTAAGCTAAGAAGCCTACTTAAGAGTTTAAAAGCCCTCAGGCTCCTATAGCCTACAGGGAAGAAAAAGAACAAAAGAGGCTTTGAAGCCACTGAGCTCCAACTCAGGGATTAAAATACTATTGAAACAACTGTCAATTTCCACAACTGTGAACTCTTTCATTACCTTACTTAGACACGAGTCAATCCAGGCAAGAGTGAACAGTAATTTGAAAAGTACTGAGAGAGGGACCTCATAACATACTATATAAATTGGTTAAACCAACAAGAAGAAATATTGGATAAATGAACCAGGACAAGAGTCCAGCTAAAAACCCCTCAAAGGTTGAGCCACAAAAAAAATGAGGTCAACATCCAAACACTAGTTAAGGAAATAATCACAGGAGTGAGTAAAGAGTTTGAAAGAACTGTCATCAGAAATGCAGAAAGAACAAATGAGAGTCTGGAAGAATACACTAATTATCTCAAGGTTATTAGACAGCTGAAAGCTGAAATAGCTGAGCTAAGAACACAACTAGCTGAATAAGCTAAAACAGTATCAGAACAGGTAACAAAATAGATGAACTCTAGAAAACAGTAGAGGGGAGAGAGAACAGAATAAATGAGGCTGAAGACAGAATTGGCAAGATTAAGGACAATTAGAGACAACTAAAAAGAAGTAAGAGATCTCAAAAAGAGATTAAGAGATACTGAAAACAACAAGAGACCTACGGGATAACTTCAAAAGAAATAATATACGCATTATTGGCTTACCAGAGGAAGAAAAAGAGGCAGGGGAAGAAAGCATTCTTCAGGACATAATAGCTGAGAACTTCTCTAGTCTAGACAACATCAAAGACATAAAGGTTCAAGAAGCCAAGAGGGTCTCATACAGAATTAAGCCAGACTTAAGGAAACCAAGATACATGATATTTAGAATGGAAAGGAATAAGGATAAAGAAAGAACCCTGAAGGCTCCAAGAGAAAAAACAAAGAGTCACCTACAGAGGAAAATCCCTAAGATTTGCAGCAGACTTCTCCACACAAACACTACAGGCCAGAAGAGAATGGCAAGATATCTGTTGAGTGCTCAATGAGAAAGGCTTTCAACCAAGGCTACTGTATCCTGCTAGACTGTCATTCAGACTAGATGGAGGCATAAAAACCTTCTCAGACAAGCAACAGTTGAAAGAATCAACTATCACCAAGCCTGCCCTGAAAGAAGTTCTGAAAGGTCTCCTATAAACAGTCAGACCACCATAAATATGACATTAGAACACTAAAAATCTACAAGAATGGTGTTAAAATATCTTCAATCTTTGATAGCAATAAATGTCAATAACCTGAATTCACCTATTAAAGGGCACAAAGTAAGAAGATGGATCAGAAAACACAACCTAACAATATGCTGTCTACAGGAAACCCACCTAACTCAAAAGAACAAAATCAGACTCAAAAATGAAAGGATGGAAAACTATGATATTAGTCAATGGCGCACAAACAAGGGCAGGAACAGCTATTCTCATATCTGACATGATAGACTTTAAAATCAATAAAATTAAAAAAGATAGGGATGGATGCTACTTAGTGCTCAATGGATCAGTCAATCAAGAGGACTTAACAATTACTAACATCTATGTACCCAATGAGAAGCATCTAAATACATCAACCATCCACTGAAGGAACTACAGCAATATATTAGCAGCAACACACTAATAGTAGGGGACTTCAACACTCCACTCTCTCAACTTGACAGACCATCCAGGCAGAAAATCAATAAAGAAGTGAGGGAGCTAAATGAGGAGATAGATAAACTAGAACTGTTGGACATTTTCAGTCATTCATCCCAAGAAACTGGAATACACATTCTACTCAATCAGATTAGGAAACAAGAAAAAGCACAAATAAACAGCCTGATTGCATACCTTAAAGACCTAGAAGAAGAAGAACAAAGAAACCCTAAAGCAATCAGAAATGGCAGAAATAACTAAAGTTTGGGCAGAAATCAATAACATTGAAAATAAGAAAACCATACAAAAGATCAAAGAAAGTCAATGTTGGTTTTTTGAAAGAGTGAACAAAATCGACAAACCTTTTGCCAGACTCACAAAACAAAAAAGGGAGAAGACCCAAATAGATCAGACTGTAAATGAAAGAGCAAATATCACAACAGACACTGCAGAAATTCAACATATTATGCGAGGCTTCTATGAACAGCTATATGCCACCAAGCTAGAGAACCTGGAAGAAATGGATGATTTCCTAGATACCTACCAACTTCCAAAATTAAATAAAGAGGAACTAGACAACATGAACAGGCCCATCACTGCTAATGAAATTGAAACAGTTATCAAAAATTTTCCCAAAAATAAAAGTCCTGGAACAGATGGTTTTACTAATGAATTCTACAAAACCTTCAAAGAAGAACTTATACCTCTACTTTTAAAAGTCTTCCAGAAGATTGAAGACACTGGAATACTTCCTTCCAGCTTCTATGAAGCCAACATCACTTTGACACCAAAAGCATACAGGGAAACAACCAAAAAAAGAAAACTACAGAGCAATATCTCAGATGAACACAGATGCTAAAATATTGAACAAAATTCTTGCCATCCAGATACAGCGGTATATTCGAAAGATAGTTCATCATGACCAAGTGGGGTTTATCCCAGGCATGCAAGGTTGGTAAATCAATCAACGTGATCCACCACATCAATAAAAGCAAGACCAAAAACCACATGGTCATATCAATAGATGCAGAGAAAACCTTTGACAAAATCCAATACCCCTTTATGATCAAAACACTACAAAAAATGGGAATAGTTGGAAAATTCCTGAAGATAGTGTAGTCTATATATAGCAAACCTACAGGCAACATCATACCCAATGGTGGAAAACGAAGCATTTCCGCTCAGATCAGGCACTAGACAGGGCTGCCCACTATCACCATTACTATTCAATATAGTGTTGGAAGTTCTTGTCATAGCAATCAGGCAGGAGCAAGGAATTCAAGGGATACAGATTGGAAGAGAAGAAGTCAAAATCTCCCTATCTGCAGATGACATGATAGTATACATAGAAAAACCTAAGGAGTCCAGCAAGAATCTTTTGGAAATCATCAGGCAATACAGTAAAGTGTCAGGTTACAAAATTAACATTCAAAAGTCAGTGGCATTCCTCTATGCAAACACTAAGTTAGAAGAAGTTGAAATCCAGAAATCAATTCCTTTTACTATAGCAACAAAAACAATAAAATACTAGGAGTAAACCTAACCAAAGAAGTGAAAGACTTGTATACTGAAAATTATGAGTCACTACTCAGGAAATTGAAAAAGACACAAAGAAGAGGAAAGATATTCCATGCTCATGTGCTGGAAGAATTAACATAATCAAAATGAATATACTACCCAGAGCCATATAAAAATTCAATGCTATCCCCATCAAGATCACAACCAAATTTTATAGGAGAATAAAACAAATGATACAAATGTTTATCTGGAACCAGAAAAGACCTCAAATTGCCAAAACAATATTGAGAAGAGAACAGAACTGGAGGCATCACACTCCCAGATTTCAAACTGTATTACAGGGCCATTGTCATCCAAACTGCTTGGTACTGAAACATGAATAGACATAGTGACCAGTGGAATAGAATTGAGAGCCCAGAAGTAAGCCCCCACACCTATGGACATTTAATCTTTGACAAAGGGGCCCAGACTATTAAATGGGGAAAGCAGAGTTTCTTCAACAAATGGTGTTGGAAAAAATGGGTTGAAACATGTAGAAGAATAAAACTGAACCACTACATTTCACCAAATACAAAAGTAAATTCCAAGTGGATCAAGGACTTGGATGTTAGACCACAAACTATCAGATCCTTAGATGAAAATATTGGCAGAACTCTTTTCCACATAAATTTTAAAGACATCTTCAATGAAACGAATTCAATTACAAAGAAGACTAAGGCAAGCATAAACCTATGGAACTACCTCAAATTCAAAGCTCTGCACAGCAAAAGAAACCACTGCCCAACCAAGAGACCCCTCACAGAATGGGAGAAGATTTTACGTGCCATATAGCAGACAAGAGGCTAATAACCAGAATATATAAAGAACTTGCCAAACTCAACAACAAGAAAACAAATAACCCCATCCAAATATGGGCAGAATATTCACCCAGAAGAGATCCAAAAGACTGAGAAACACATGAAAAAATGCTCCAAGTCTTTGATTGTCAGAGAAATGCAAATAAAGACAACAATAAGATACTACTTCACTCATGTGATAATGTCATACATCAGGAAAGGTAACAGCAGCAAATGCTGGAGAGGTTGTGGGGTCAAAGGAACCCTCCTGCACTGTTGGTGGGAATGTAAATTGGTCCAATCTCTATGGAGAACAGTCTGAGAACTCTCAGAAGGCTAGAAATGCACCTACCCTATGATCCTGCAATTTCTCTCCTGGGGATATATCTTAAGGAACCCAACACACCCATCTGAAAAGATCTCTGTACACATATGTTTTTAGCAGAACAATTTGTAATAGCCAAAACCTGGAAGCAACCCAGGTGTCCAACAACAGATGAGGGGCTGAGCAAGTTGTAGTCTATATACACAATGGAATACTACTCAGCTATAAGAAATAGGGACTTCACCATTTTCAGCGGATCTTGGATGGACCTTGAAAAATTCATGTTAAGTGAAATAAGTCAGAAACAGAAGGATGAATATGGGATGATCTCACTCTCAGACAGAAGTTGAAAAACAAGACCAGAAGAGAAAACACAAGTAAAAACCTGAACTGGAATTGGCATGTTGCATCAAAGTAAAAGACTCTGTGGTGGTGGTTGGGGGGGGGAGAATACAGGTCCAAAAAGGATGAGAGGTCCTAGTGGGGGTTATATTGTTATATGGAAAACTGGGAAATGTTATGCATGTACAAACTATTGTATTTACTGTTGAGTGTAAAATATTAATTCCCCAATAAATTTTAAAAAATGATATTAAGTAACAGAGAACCTTAAGTTCTCAATTTCTTTTTAAAAATATTTTATTTATTTATTCCCTTTTGTTGCCCTTGTTTTATTGTTGTAGTTATTATTGTTGCCATTGTTGTTGGAGAGAAACGGAGAGAGAAGGGGAAGACAGAGAGGGGGAGAGAAAGATAGACACCTGCAGGTTTGCTTCACCACTTGTGAAGCAACTCCCCTGCAGGTGGGGAGCCAGGTCTCGAATGGCATCCTTATGCCAGTTCTTGCACTTCGCGCCACATGCACTTAACCTGCTGCGCTACTGCCTGACTTCCAAGTTCTCAATTTCTTTTATTTTTTTATTATCTTTATTTTTTGGATAAAGACAGCCAGAAATTGAGAGGGGAAGAGTAGATAGGGAGAAAGAGAGAGAAAGAGAGAGAGAGAGAGAGAGAGAGAGAGAGAGAGAGAGCTGCAGCTCTGCTTTACCACTTGTGAAGCTTTTTCTCCTGCAGGTGGGGACTAGGTGCTCCAACCCAGGTTCTTGAGCATTGCAATATATGCGACCAACCAGGTGTACCCCCACCTGGCCACAAGTTCTCAGTTTCTATGTGTACTCTGAATAGTTAGAAGCAGAGAAGATTTTTAATATCTCAATTTTGAAACTACTTTGCAATAGTCTGTCCTCAGGATAGACTATTATTAGTGAGATCTGCTAGAAAGTTTCATCCATTTCATTTTCACACTAAAATAAGTTGTTTCTTTATATAAAGTGACTTAAAAATAGATTTCCAACACTATGGGATCAAAGGAAGAAATACATATTGTGACATATTGTTCCTGTCAGAGAAAATTAACAAAAGAGAAGAATTTCACCCTTCCCAATATTTTATCTTCCCAGAAATTCCAGGTCTAATTCATGCTTTATGATACAGTATCTGAGTACCTTTTAAAAATGGAGACATTTCTGCAATGACAAATGTTTATGTTATAGATAAAAAATGAGGTAGACAGAAGTCAGAGCCATTGTAGCAGAACTTATCAAAATTCAGAGGAACTGGGTGGAGGGTAGATAACATAATGGTTATGCAAAGAGACTCCCATTCCTGAGGCTCCAAAGTCCCCTGTACCAGCATAAGCCAGAGATGAACAGTGCTCAGGTTAAAAAAAAAAAAAGCTCAGAGGAATTCACATAGAACCTTCCTACAAAAAGTAAAGTGCCCTCACTTTCTATGCAAGTGTTATTTTTATTTCTCTCAGTTACTTCATATAGAACTTCATTCTGAGTCATCCAAGACTCAGGGTAGAGGGGTTAGGAATATTGCTAACATTAACAAGCTAGCAGTCTAGTTTTTGAGCTGATAACATAGATCTGGTACTTGTGATGAAGGTAAAAATTTTAATTTGTCCACATGTTCTCTTTAGAGGACTACCCAAGCAGTTCAGTATGGTGATGATACTATTTAAAAATTCATTCTAAAAATAGTGCCTTCATTAAACTATCATCTGTTAATGTCAAGGTGATAGTGAAAATAGTATCAGTTTGTCATTTCCTTGGTATTGTTGGTTGGTTCTATTCAGGAATAAGAAAACTGAGGCATAGCTAGATCAAGAAACTAAAACCATTACTAGTATTTTCCAACCTTCTGTCTTATTAGTTCAGATCAGTAGTGCAAGGAACTCTGTATGAAAATTGTTCTTTGCTGAGTTTGCTTTCTAGCCTTAGGCAGCATCTATTGCATGTCATTATTAGCATATTATTAGGATATTCCCATTACTGGATGGTATAATCAAGATCAAGATAGTTTTCTTGAAACTTAAAGCTCCAGAAATTTATTTTTCTCTTTTGCCTACAGGGTGATTGCTGGGGCTCAATGCTGCATCACGAATCTACTGCTCCTGGAGGCTATTTTTCCCCCTTTTATTGTTGTTACTGATGTCATTGTTATTGGATAGGACAGAGAGAAATCGAGAGAGGAGGGGGGATAGAAAGGGGGAGAGAAACACAGACACCTGGAGACCTGCTTTACAGCTTGTGAGGTGACCCCCCTGCAGGTGGGGAGTCAGGGGCTCGAACTGGGATCCTTACACTAGGGTCTTTGTGCTTAACCCACTGTGATACCGCCCGACCCCCCAGAAATCGTTTTAAAATACTCATAAAAATTAATTTTTTAGAGGTATAGGCAGTGGTACACCTGACTGACTGCAGACATTACCATGGATAAGGACCCTGACAACCCCCACTCCCCTTCTGTATGGGATAAGCTTCATGAGTGGTGAAAGCAGATCTCTTTCTCTCCCTACCTCCTCCCTCTCCTCTCTCAATTTCTCTGTCCTATCAAATACAATAGAAAGAAAAAAAACAAAGGATGCCAGGAGCAGTGGATTTATAGTATCGATACTGAATTCCAGCAATAAACCTGGTAGCAATAAAAAACAAAACCCCTTTTAATTAATTCATATAAACCTTCTCATAGGCAGTTTAACTGAATGCTTGATTATGCAGAGTTAAAAAAATCAGATATTTTTAGAATGCTTTCTCAGTGTAAGCATTTGCATAATTAAAATGCTGTCTCTATACATGTATCTATACAGAATTTTATTACCACTCTGTGTGCCACGATGATTCTAAAAGACACCTAAGTAAATGAATAGGTAATTTTATCAATATAAACACTACATGTACATTCACATCCCACCTACCGTGGCAGTAATAGGTGCAGAGAGGTTTAAATGAATGACATGAACTTGTTATTCTTGAAGATAATTTGACTTTGCAGAGATATGTAAAATGTACATATGCTAATTTATGTATAAAAGCCTAGACTAAGAGATTCCTATGAATATTTTTTTATATATTTTTTTTCTTTTCGTTAACCTTGTTGTTTTTCATTGTTGTTGTAGTTATTACTGTTGTTGTTGATGTCGTTGTTGTTAGATAGGACAGAGAAATGGAGGAGGGGAAGACAGTGAGGGGGAGAGAAAGAGATACCTGCAGACCTGCTTCACCGCCTGTGAAGCGACTCCCCTGCAGGGGGGGCGGCGGGGGCTTGAACCCGGATCCTTAGGTCCTTGTGCTTTGCACCACATGTGCTTAACCTGCTGCGCTACCGCCTGACTCCCTCCTATGAATATTTTAACTTTTCTCTATTTTAAGCTCTACTGACATTCATAATTCCCAAAAGGATAATATTAAGATGACTTTAAAGTAACATGTAGTCATTGTGCCCAACTTTCTGACAAGAGCCAAGAATTCCAACTGGCTGTTCAATTTCTTCTGAAGAAGGTGGATGGGGGAGTAGAACCCACACCTAGTCAGGGAAAAAGGACAGGAACACACTGGCTTGTAAATTGTAAGCCATCACGAAATATCTGCTGGCTATTGTTAGATATGGCAGAAGGGATAAGTAAAAGGAAATACCACAACAAGATTATCTGTATAAACAGAAATACATTACAATGTATATAAAGTCAAAACTATTTCCCTCAAGAAAACAGGACATACTTGTAATGCAAATACCACAACTTATAAATAATAACTAAATGTTGGTAGGAAATGATAAGAAATTCAAAAGATATGGTTACAAATATTTCCAGTAAAAGAAAGTAAACATCTTACCTGTCAAATCAATAATAAAATAGCTATACATTTCAAACATAGTAATCGTGATAAAATTATGCAGCACGCTTTGAGAACAATAGCCTCTGTTTCAAGATGAATGTTTTAAGAAAATTAGAAAGCTGTTTTTGCATAAACAAAGCCCCTCTTAAAAGAGTTAAAGAAATGTAAACACTACAGTTTAATAGAATCTCTCAGCTAGATACTATGTTAACCAGAAACTATTCAGAAGCAGACTGCTATGTGGTTCTCAAGGGTGAAGACAATCAAGTGCTAGGAATAGGCACTAACAAAATAAAATTAAAATATTATACATGAAATTACTTTAATTGAAGATCTTGCAAAGTACTTTTGGGGGGTGCCGTCATTATTTCTAGAAGGCAGAAAAACACATCCAAGATGGTCCTATTTGTTTCAGTTAAAATTTGGTGTTGCCCATCACAAAGAGAATTTTAAGTCAAAGAGGTCATGGAAAAATCTGAAACAGACACAGGATTTCATCTCCTTGCCTAAGAGGTAGTGTATCCTGGTATCTACCTTCTTTTTACTAGAATTCAAAACATTATCAAATGATCAGTGAACTTCTAAGGAGTGGTGTGTCTATGTCTTGAAGAAGGAATTTAGTATCACATCAAAGGTATTTTGTTCATAATCATATTATATATCAATGGATGCAATATTCAAATATAAATATAAATATCCAAAATATAGAAGCAACTTTGTAATCTTGGGTGTCCTTATCAAAAAGGCAACAAAAGAGACAGAGCTTATGATTTACTATTTCAAAAAACTATGCCTCTCTTCAAAAATTAAACACCTAACGTGTTCCTTACTGTAACTTTGTACAACTTGAATGGACTTTTTTTCTCAACATCTGAGAAAGCATCTTGTAGAAAGGAGCATTATTGTAATTAGCTGTTTATATATAAGTCTACCACACAATTTCTAAAAGTCAAGGTCAATCAGCTGGGTTTCTCTGGAGTAAGTGCTACCTGGTCCCAACAGTAATGTTCTCTCCCTTTGCTGTGGGTTGTGTCCTTATTCCATGCTCTCATCTTGATAGTACTTACCTATGGGGCAACTAAGATATAATATTTGCCTCACTCAATGATAAGGCCAAGACTGCTGGCTCCTAGTGTCATTGTTAGTGGGAGAATCCATGAAGAGATTTTTTTTGGGGGGAGGGTCATTCTTTTTGTTTTTATATCAATGTTAAGAAACATTCTCAAAGGCAATAGTTCCCACTTGAGGCACTGTAACTCAATGGACTGCTAAGTTGTACAGTGGGTCATATAACGTTTACTATAAATGTGCTAAAATTTGGGAATGGTTAATGCTTTTGCAACAAAAGAGATTATCCTTATAATAAGGTAATGTCTGTAGACTAGCTTTCTGTGGTGCTTTTTCAGAAGGCTGTAAAGGGCATGGAGTTCTAACTAAAACAACTGATTATGTGCTTAACACCCAGAAACTTAAATACACTCTTATATTAACCTCTCATAAAATTTTAGGAGAAGGAAAAAGACTCATTCCAGGGGAAGAAGTCCTTTAAAAATCTCTTACACACATCAAACTATCTTATGTTCTTTTACGATGCTAAATTTTCCTTTAAAAGATTTTTCCAAGTCTTATCAAGTGATTGGCCAGGGAGATATCGTTAACTACAATATATATATAATTTCTGAACCAACAATACTTCTATTGGTAATTAATGGTAACTTGAAAGATAACTCCTTCTGTCTTCTGGGACTGTACTCACCTGAACAGAAGATGACAGAATTTACTACAATGACAAATGGGATGTAGGATGAAGCAGTTACATAGAACAAATGCTGTAAGACAGGGTAAATTGTTCTGAGATGTGGAAGAGTTAACTGATAGTTTTTCTTTCTTACTAAATGATCATAAAATGTCCACTGAAAGGGCATGTACATGACCTAAAGTCTGCATTTAGTCATTGACTTTCACTGATTCTTTACTGAAAGAGTCATATTCTCTAAAAGTATAAATTGTGTTATTCTAAGAATCTCTGTTTCGATTGCAATTTAACTCTGATGGAAGAGCAAAAAGATAAAGGAGAGCTGGAGACATGACCCCAAGTATAAGAATAAACCTTCAAAATCACAAAAGTTTAAAAGGACAAGTCACTATAATTCACAGTAACTTAATCCTCCTTGTAAGAGATCTGTTTTTAGACTTTTAAGCAGATTTTTTTTGTTGTTGTTGTTCCAAATGGAAGGACCATCCTGTTGCCATTGAGCGAAAAGAACAGCAGTTGAAAGACTAATCCCTGACCCAATCCAGACAGAAGTTACTCAATTAAAGTTTGTTTTTGTTAGTGCCACTTCATTAGCTTTGGGTCAGTGAGGGATGATAATTGAAGGCTCTAACCATTTGTTGGCTGTGACTTCCTGTGCCCAATTGCATTCACTTCCTCTTCTGCAATGGTGGAGTACAGTTTTGAAGATCTTTTCCCTCTACTGGAAGGCTTGTCACTGTCATGATCTGAATGTCTTTTGTAATAATCTCCTCTTTGCACTACTAAGGAAAAGGGATTCATTTTACCCTTTACATTAGCAAATACATCAATGTGTCAACATTAATATTAAATATTAATATTAAAAATTAAATATCAGCTTATCCACCCACCCCCCAACTGAGGATCCATGGAGCCTAAAATGTTGGTCCTAAACAGATACACTATTATCTACAGAATTCAACAGCCAACATTAATGGAAATGTCGTGCAAAATGAGGTGAACTCTGAGTTGGCCCCCAAAACATACTAGTATAAAGGCCCCAGTGTCAACATTTTGATTCTGGGATGGATTAACAGAAACTATACTCATGATGGAATAATTCAGAAGAATCATAGCAATTTACCTGTTTCAGAAATTACTTGGGCAGGCTAGTCCAAAGGGAGGCACAGAACAAGGAAATGAAGTAACCAGCATAAATAATGCATAAGAAAATAGGAATGAGCACAGCAGGAAAATTTTTCTAAAGAAAAAGGTTAGGCTTGGGAGTGTATCATACCTAGGTAACATTAGTGGATGAGCTGATATGTAAACTGAAGTTAAAATCTTTGCACCTTGCATATTTACAGACTGCTCTCAGACTTAGAAATATTTCAGTTCAGTTTCAATGATGTTAAGTGATACTATCAGAATGGTCTCTGTGATTATTTTGATCCTAGATAAGAGAACTATGGCCACAATAACTTTTTAAAAAAATATTTATTTATTTATCTCCTTTTGTTGCCCCTTTTTTTAATTGTTGTAGTTATTACTGCTGTTGTTATTGATGTCATTCTTGTTGGATAGGAAAGAGAGAAATGGAGAGAGGAGGGGAAGACAGAGAGGGGGAGAGAAAGACACCTGCAGACCTGCTTCACCACTTGTGAAGTGACCCTCCTGCAGGTGGGGAGCTGGGGCCTCGAACTAGGATCCTTACAGCCGGTCCTTGTGCTTTGCGCCACCAGCACTTAACCCGCTGTGCTATAGCCTGACTTCCATAATAATTTTTAACTAGAAAGTTGGGGGCATGAATTATTCCTAATATTTGCTATGAGAGGGCGTGAAGAAAGGAATTCTGAAATGCTTGAGGAGAAACTCAATCATTCCTAATCTGAAGAAATCTGATTTTTTCAAAGCAGCTAAGAGAATGCTAGCAGCGTCCAGCATTTTATTATTTTTGTTAACTATTGAGTCTCCATGATACTTACTATAGCATTCATTTTCTTTTTTGAGTCATTATAATCCAAAGAATATCGAGGCAGCTCTAAGAAATTCTATTAACATTTACCCATAAGTACTATTAAAAAAAGCAGTCAAGTGCATGGAAATGTTAGAGCCAAGAGGTCAAAGGATTCTAACTCTTATTCATGAGGCTGGTAGTCTCCTCGAAACCTTGTTTTAACTATACTAGCATCATTTTCTCAAAATGTTTTAACAAAGTAGTTTTATGCTATCTTCTGACCATTTCTATTGAATCCTTCTGTATTTCGGTTGCCTTTGATAAGGCAAGCATTCCTATTTTCCATTGCCATCACATGTCCCCTCCCCATTTTTCTCCAACAAGATTCTTTCAGGAATTTCCAAAGCTTCCTTGCAAGCTAGGACACAGGTCAGCAGTTTGGGGAAGGAAGGAAAATAGAGGTAGATCTAGAGGAGTTGTGATGTAGGGAACATTTGCTGCTCTATTCAATACCAAAGGGTCTTCCTTCTACATCAAAACTTCCAAGGGTCGCGGCTATAGTCCTCAGCCCTGCATTTATTTGCTTCATGTGAAATGCCTCTAGGAACCAATCACTGTCTATAGCTTTAGTTTCTCGGACAGAACTGATTTCTCAGCTCTGCTTCAAACCCCACCTTCTTTTATTTATAGCCAATAGGCAAGTGCAGTTTATACTCACCAATTAAATCTCATAATGGAGATGAGAGAGTAGTGCTATTTGTTTGTTTATTTATTAACTCCTAAGCCATGGAGAATACTCAGAAACACTTTCTATAAACTTCAACCCAAGACTATTATGAATAAGAGGCCAGTGTAGGAATCTGTCAGAATCAGAGGTCAAAGAATAATGAGGCACCAAACAAATCTGAATTTAAACAAAGAAACCCCAAATTACAAAGATGGACACAAGGGATAACTTATGTGGCTCTAGAGTCTTAGAGGTGGAGCTTAGAGATAGCAATTACATTATACTTTAAGAAGTATAGAACCCTAAAATCAAATGTGCACTTAATTTGAATGAGAAAGAAAGGGGGGTGGGTCTATGATGTCATACAGAGGTTACCACAAAGACAACTCCACCGACAACTACTTTTTAAAAAAGATACTTATTTTTAAATTTTATTTCTGTATTTATTTTAATAAGAGATATAGAGAGAAATAAATAATGAGAGAGACCAGAGCACTGCTCAGCTCTGACTTACAGTGGTGCTAGGGATTGAACATAGAACTGCAGAACCTCAGATATTAAATCTTTTGTATAACCATTATGCTGTCTCCATAGCCCTGATAACCACTTGTGATGTGATTCAAGTTTCAAGGTAATTTTTCTCTGATTTTACTTTAGCAGATTAGAAGGTGCAGGCCAGTGCCACGATGGTTCAGCTCCTGGACCATGACAACGGTCACCTACAACTTGGGAGTTTTTCTTGGAAACAATGGCACCTAGAAACCTAGCTGCAGTACAAAATGTTTAAGATTCTCCTAGCATGTTCAGAGCCAGTTCAGAAGCATCTGGTAAATACTGCTGCAAAAAGGCTTGAGTGTCTCCTATAAGCTTTTCATTCTTTGTAATGATCCTTTGCTAAGCCCCAATGTCATCAATAATGTTGAATCAAGTTTCTGAATGAAGAATCATCTCTGGTTTCAAAAATTTAACTCATGGGAATGCTGCCTTAAACAAATGCTAAATTATTAGTCAAGACCAAGATTAATTCCCTTTCCATCAAATGGTCTTCCTTAAGGAATATTAACGCAGAAGAAAACTTATCTTACCTTCTTGGGAAATTGTCCTGGGACTGGGCTGGGGACTACTCTGGCCATCTTTCTCCTTGTCCAAAGAATTTTTTTTCAGACCAGGTGGTAGAAGAGCAACTTTAGGGGGACTAGGGCCAGATGGAGAGTCAGGAATGTCATCTATAGAGACACAAACACATGAAATTAAACCGTTTTACAAACAGGATTCTAAGAACACAAGCCAGGTTCATTTTTCAATATAAATGACTAATAATTATTAAAAATCAGGACAGAATTTTTCTGGACAAGACTAACTTTCATGTTTCTGCTCATTGAAGTAACATCCACAAACAGGCAGAACTGAAATTTGAATAAATACTGAAATTTGCACAGAATCTATCTCGTGAGTACGAATTCCAATGAATTGAATTTTGAAAATTAGACTGTAAGTTAATGAAATGTTCCTTCTACTTCAAACCCAAAGTCTGTTTGATTTTCTTAAAGTAAACAAAATAACATTTATGATCCATTGCCACTACGTGATATCAAACCCACTACTTGCTATCAGATGCAGCGTAGTGATTCCAATATACATACATACATACATACATACATACATACACACATATGTGTAGTGCCATCATACACATATTGAGACCACTAATTTGGAAGCATTGACTTTCAGAACCAGGAATAGAAAGGACTTTGATGACCTTACAAATGAACAGAACACATGACCTGTTAAATTAAGGTAAAGGTAAACAGACAGCACTAGAGTCTAGTCTAGTGACCCAGGAGCTGGTACAGTGGTTAGAGTATTAGACTTATAGTCCAAGGAAAAGCCCTGACATCTCACATGCTAGACTGATGCTCTGATTCTATCTCTCATATAAACAAACAAACAAGTAAATAAATATTTAAAAGAACTCCAGTCTCGGGTTATTCTACAGGCAGTGCTCTGCCACTCTAATTGAAAAGATATACCAAATTGTGTTCCTCTTTCTGCCCCATTATCAGTCAGGGTAGTCTCAATTTGATGTAAGTATGTGCACATGCAGAATTAAACCCTTAGCGGATTTCCTTTAGTCTTAGACTTCAAATTCAAACCTTGTACTTGATTCACTACATCCACTGGGATGTTACAAGATATTGTAAAAATAACTATGTCCACCTTGATTATCTCTCAGAATTGCAGTGGAGAAATGAGATAAATATTTGAAAATGCTTCAGTTCTCAAGTGTTATAAAATATTAGTTTGTAAACATGATTCTTTTTTAATGACTAAAAATTAAAAAGTTTATACTTAAGAAGTCCTTTTGACTTCTTTTTGAGTTTCTCTCAGTTCTCCCACTCCCTTCTCGGATTCAGGGCTGCCTTAAGGAATCTATCACCATACTAGGGGAAGTTGTATAAACACAACTCTTGATATACCTACCAAGTACTGAGAAATAAATGGACACATTTAACAAACCAGCTTTAAAAACTTGCAACTGAATACTGTGACTCATCTAATTTCATATTCAGCGTTGGCAATGTGAGAGATAAAATGTTCTACAAACTTAACTAGATTCATTTTATAAGCACTATTCCCTTACTTTGGACTAGAAACAACTGTGGAAACATCAATCTGATTGTTTATTTTCTTTTTTGAAGGCACCAGAGCTTTGCACCTCTGTGAGCTGATTCCACTGCAGGATAATTCCCTTGTAATTTCAGGTGGAGAGATACAGAGAAAGGAGAGACACCACGACATCATTCCACCATTCATAATGCTCCCATGTGGTACTGGGAACTCAAACCCATGTACTTGCATGTGGCAAAATGTGCTCTCAACATGGTAAGTTTTCTCTTAGCCCCTATTTGCTTTTGAGTAGTTAATTAAATTTTTTTTGTTGCCTCTATTATGAAGATATTTTGTGTGTTCAAATACATGTTGTATTCAAATGTTTTCTAATATTTCTAACATTCGAATGTTAGAATGTTTTCTCCATTCTAAAAAACTCTGATTTATGAAAAATTTCAAGTAGAATAGGACAGCTCAAGGGATCACTGTCAAGAGTTAGTTACTATAGGTGACTACCTGCGTACTCCTTCCTCTATGGCTTCTCTTTGGAAATTCTGTATTGGGTTTCTTGAGGAACCAATGGGCTGTGAGGACCAGAATGTCTTAATCAGAGAGCTGGTATATTTATTGGTAAATGAGAGAAACTATTTGTTGAGAAATGGGGAAGGTTCACATGTGAAGTGAGTCTGGGCAGAGGGCATCCTGCCCTTTTCTCACCTTACTTGAATCATCTGCATATGAGTATATGAGCATGGTGAACTTGGTATGTTACTTTCCAATATGCACACCACTGCGGGAACAAGTCTCCCAGAAGAGAATCACCACGATGAGCAAAGGAGTCCTTGTGTCTGGTTGTTACCCACTAGCTGTGTTACCTGGCAAACTTGTTATCTTTCTGCCTCACATTCTAAATGTTTTGTAAAATAAGAGTTATGGTAAGAGCAGGAGTTTATCCACATAAAGCACTTCTACCACATGATAGCATAGAGTTAAGTGTTCAGATTAACTGCAGTGATGATGAACTGCCATTGCTGATATGACTCTAAAGAACTACCCTTGCTTGCCTTAGATTTTATGGAGATAATATGAAGGGGACATACGGGACTCATTATAATATTCACTCTACTTCTGCACGTTTTAAAAACTTACAGTGGGTAGTTAAAAGAGAAAAAAAAAAGAAGACCTATAAGGGGAAAATAAAGTAGTTATAGGAGGAAATAAAACAGGTCTTAGTTCATTCCTAGTATTATTAAGCTTATCATTGGATTTTCTAAATGTAGAGTCAGCAAATTTTTTCCATGGGCCAAAGAGTAAATATTTTAAGTTTTGCAGGCCAAATGACCTTTCTCACAAATTCCCAATCCTACCATTTTAGCATGAAGACAGTCTGAGGCAGTATGTACACAAATAGGGTGGCAGTGTGCCCATGACATTTTATTTACAAAAACAGGCCTAAAGTTTTCTGTGTCCCAACTCCTAAGTTCGCAGCACATGAGGTAAAAATTAAGGATCATGGGTTTTTCCTATTTGTGGCTCTCATCCTTAAGCTACAACCTCCTCAAGGGTATACACATCCTAAAGATGGATTGTTGAAAACTAAACCAAGATCGAAAATGGGGAAATGCAACAAAAGACTGAATTTTCCATTCTGCACTATGATCTGAAGCTCTAAATGAAAAGACAGTCTCCAAGTCGGTGGGTCTCTGTGTCAAATAAATATCCCTTCAGTATACTCTGCTGCCATAACAAGGGAAAATATTTTGCCTTTTATGAAAGCATGGGTGGAGCTTGAGGTGATTATGCTAAGTAAGTCAAGAAGTGAAAGATACTTATTGGCTGACTATTCCTATTTATGGAACATAAATAACTAAAACAACCAAACCAGGAGAGGGGAGCAGGAGAGACTGCATAATAGCTATATAGAAAGACTTTCATGCCTGAGGTCTTAGACTTAATCCCCAGCACCACTATAAGCTAGAGCTGAGCTTTCTCTATGTATTTCTCTCCCTCTCACCAAAGTGAAAAAAAAAAAAAATTAAAGACCCTTACCAGGACGGGAGGTGGTTCTCGGTTTCTGTGGGATGGTGGGACGTGCTGCCAGGGTGGGCTTGGGGGACTGAAGGAGTGGCTTAGGGCTGGTTGGGGTGCCAGAATTGCTCCGAGACCTGGAGCTTGCTTCCATTTTGGGTTCAGCTTTGACATTCTTCTCTGGTGCCCCCAAGCCAAAGCGGTTCTCCGGAAGCCCTGGATGAAGTTTAGGCACTAGAAATAAAATGGAGACACAAAAACACATTTTACTTAAAAAAAAAAAAAAAAAGGTCAAAGAAGCCCATCATTTTGAAACTAGGGAAAAATCTGATAGAAATCACTTTAACCATTATTTTTCATTTTTCATCATGAGTATTTAGAACATTTTTCATTTTGAGCACTGCTGAATAATTAGAATACTTTTGTCTTTTAAATATTTTTTGGGGAGTCGGGCGGTAGCACAGCAGGTTAAGCGCACGTGGAGCGAAGCACAAGGACCAGCGTAAGGATCCCGGTTTGAGCCCCCGGCTCCCCACCTGCAGGGGAATCACTTCACAGGTGGTGAAGCAGGTCTGCAGATGTCTATCTTTCTTTCCCCCTCTGTCTTCCCTACCTCTCTCCATTTCTCTCTGTCCTAACGACGACATCAATAGCAACAACAATCAAAACTACAACAATAGAAAACTACAAGAGCAACAAAAGGGAAAATAAATAAATATAAAAAATTTTAAAAAGGAAACATATTTTTTTTCATTGAAGTATTGTGTTGTAACATTATATAAGGTTCTGGTGCACATCGTTATAAAAATCAGTATTTGTATATATTGCATTTCATTCACTACTGAAAGCCCAATTCTATCCTTCCCCATACAAGTCATCTCTTTTAGCTAACTTACACAGCTCTCCTATTCTTTATGAGAAGAACAAAACATACTGCTGGGAAAAAATATATATATATATATATTATAGAAAGGCAGTAAACCTAATGTTGTTCTCTGGAACAAGTGATAAATCTTATGTTTACCAGTGCATATCCCATATGAACATTCAGAGGATGTAATATCTCTGGGTGCATTTGAAGCACTGTGATCTGTCCTGTATCTGACACACATCACAGGTACAGCCAGAGTAGCAGGCTATCTCAGTCCTGGGCAATAATTACTTAGAGCTTCCTCTGGAAGTCCCAGGTGAGGAAGGTTATGTGATGGCCATATGTTCATCAGCTAAAAAAGTTACCTTGGGCTCTGCCTCTGTGCCTTTTGCTTCCCTCATGCCACAGAGACGCAAGGTTTCCCAAAACTATCTGATTCCTAAGACAGCCTATTTATTCCTGTTTAGCTCATACTTCTGACAAGCTTAACCAGACAACTGGCAAAAATTAAGTTGATTAAATATGGTTTATACTCCAACTTTTACTATGTAAAGGTATCAAAGGTAATTACAAGAACTTTAAAAATATGAAGTTTCTAGCATGCAGCTTACAAATGCCTCTCCAGTTTCCATCTAAGGCATCTCATTCTTTTACAACAATTGTAAAGTCAGAGGCACACAGAACTGAATATTGAATATTGAATAATATATAGTTAAACTGGAAGGGGGAAAAATTCTCTCCTACTAAAAAGCCAACATTCACAAACCCCATATGACTTATTTTTTAAAAAATCAGCAGAGGGCCTGGAGATAGCTCACCAGATAAAGTGCACATGCTACCATGCACAAGACCCAGGTTCAAGTCCCCAGCCACTAGATGAGAGTACCTTCTCAGGGGAAGCTTTATGAGCAGTGGAGTGGTACTGTGATATCTCTTTCTTCTCTCTGCCTCTCCCCTTCTATCTTAAAAAACTAAAGAAGGAAATAAAGAGAAGAGTTTAAGAGCAGAAGGAACATACTGGCATGGAATTCAGCCAATAACCTTAGTGGAAAAAAAAATAGCCATATTGCTGTTTTCCTCACTCCACCAGTGTCCACAGTTTGGAGCTTCTTTTCCATGAAACTTCTTCCCTTTGGAAAATAGCAAAGATGTTCTTCCCAGGTACATGTCCCCAGGTGGAGATGATCGTAGGTGAAGAGGTCTGACCTTTTAGGCTAAAGCTTAGGACAAGTAACATAGTCCATTTTTATCTCTCCTTATTTTCTTCTGTCAACATATATGACTCTTAGAGCCAAGGGAGGCAGGGTTTTTTTTTTTTTTTTGGGGGGGTAGGCAGAAGGGGTAATAACAATGAACTCACATACCTGCCCCACTTCCATCTAAACGCTCCATGCTTCCCAAGGCCAGGTTTGGAGAATCCTGGAAGACAGTATCATTCAAAAGCTTCTAGAAAATTCAAAGACCCATCCCCCTCATGATACATTTATTTAATGTGTAAGGAAAAAAACAAAGCTAACCACTACAATGTGTTAAGTAACAATTAGTTAAGTACTAATCGTGACATCCCAGTCAGAACCAGAAGGGGGCGCTTGAGCTCATGAGCAGAAGCTGCCTATGTGCCTAATCATCCCTCAAAGGTATTATGTCCGTCTTGGCAGGCACAAAGTTAATTCCATGTTACATTTATTGACTTACTTAAATAAAAATTTAAATATTTTTATTTATTTATTATTGGACAGAGACAGAAATTGAAAAGGGATGGAGAAGATAGGGAGGGAGAAGATAGGAAGAGAGACAGAGACACCTGCAGACCTGCTCCACGATTCATGAAACTTTCCCCCTGAAGGTGGGGACCAGGGGTTTGAATCTAAGTCCTTAAACACTGTAATGTCGGAGGTCGGGCAGTAGCAGAGCGGGTTAAATGCACATGGCGCCAAACGCAAGGAACTGGTTAAGGGTCCTTGTATATGGATCCCGGTTCGAGCCCCAGGCTCCCCACCTACAGAAGAGTTGCTTTACAAGTGGTGAATTAGGTCTGCAGGTGTCTATCTTTCTCACCCCCCTCTGTCTTCCCCTCCTCTCTCCATTTCTCTCTGTCCTATCCAACAATGACGACAACAACAATAATAACTACAACAATAAAACAACAAGGGCAACAAAAGGGAATAAATAAATCAATAAGTATTAAAAAAAAAAAAAAAAGAAGAAGATACCCTGTTTTCAGGCTCATCTAAGTGCAGGGTCAGCACTTGAGAATGTCTCCTTGCCTGCATGTTAAATATAACACTTGTAGGTGTGACCTTTTCCTCCAGAGGCTTTCTAAAGTAGTCATACATTCAAACAATGGTCGTGTAGCATAAGAATAAAAACTGATGAAGCAGTCCCAGATGTTACCTCTGAGCACTCAACACCTGTTTCTTGCCTTTGCTAGTAAATAACAAGCCAACATCTTACTTTTTCAGTTTCTTTCCTTTAAATATGTGTATTAAATGTGAACATTACAAGGAGAAATTTCACAGAAGAATGCAGATACTCCGAAGATATTTCACCAACAGTGTACTGATTACTGATTCTTATGCTGTTAACTTTATAAATAATATATTTGTAGGACTTTATGAAAAATATTCTAAAGCTATTTTTATATAAAAAATCCCCTGTAATTATTTTATTGTTCTGATAGGATAGACCTGTCTTGTTGAATTATTTTAATTGTTGCTATTGTTCAAAATAGACACTAGATGGCGCAAGGGGATCACAATTGTGAGTCCTGACAAAAACAAACTGTCACATGAGAAAGTCTATAAATTAAATCTAAAACATATGGAAAAAAAAAAACCCTCTACAACTTTACATCTTTATATAAGGTGGAAGCTGCTAACCAGTGGGAAAAATGATAAAGCCAAGAGTGCATTAGCAGAGGGAAACTTTTGTGAAAGTGTTGAAGCATTATTGCAGGTATCTTTCTGTCTCTCTCCCTCTCTATCATTCCCTTTCCTCTTGATTCCTGGCTGTCTTTCTCCAACAAATAAGTAAAGAAAAAAGGTAAAAAAAAAAAAAAAAAAAAAGAAAATTATACTTTGTTTAAAGGGAATTCTATAAAACAGATTATAATTTATCTTTATTAAATCTTTAAAAATATTTATATGTATTTACAAAAGAGTGATACAGAGAGAAAGATAAAGAGAGACAGAGTCTCACCAGAGTACTGATAAACTCTGACTTATGGTGGTTCTGGGCATGACAGCTTTTTGTATAACCATTATGCTGTCTCTTTAACCCCAACAAATTATAATTAAAACATTTCCTTGAGTATCTTACTTGCCAGGGAAGTGCTAAAAGTATTTATTTAGAATTATGAGGAATGAAAGCTACATCATACCTCCTTTGTTTAATTAGTAGACTACTGTGATTGCTACATAGTTGCCCTCCAAGTCTTCTCTAAGGAATATGTTATGAAAAAATTGGTAGATAATGACAATTTTGTGGAACATTATGCTGAATAGCTGTTAAATCATGTGGGATGCACGATTTAATAGAAAAAATTATTTGTCTGAAAGATAGTCTTCCATGCTTGGTAAATAGCTTAGTACTTCCTTTCTGTAAATCATTTCATTGGGATAAACATTTTATTCTGATACATCAAATAAGGTAAATGCATAGTGCTTCCTTCTTTGGAGAACCAAATTTTTAAAAATGTAAAGGAGCTCAAGATAATGGATAGAACTCAAAACCTGGTTTCAACATGCGCAGATTAATTAGCATGATCATAGTAAGACTATACTCCTTTAAGAAGCTGTAGGACAATAAAGAAATATAAAGAAAACTAAGAAATACAGCTTATATTTTAATAGATATTGAAATAATGGATTTTGGGGGGGACCTCAACTTTCTATATACTGAAATTCTTCATAACTATATATATACATATATATATATGTATACACAAATGTTCAGGTGTTCAGTAAATTCTTACAGAAAACCTTAATTTTTCCTTTATATCCGGAATATAGAATTTTTAAGTTTGGGAAAGGGGGTGAATTATGTAAAAACAGATCCAGATTTGCATAATACTCAGTTTCAGTAATTTTGTCTTAGCACTCTTATTTTCCTTTCATCAGTTTTTTTTTCCAGTTCATGTTTCCATCAGAATTCTGAAGATAGTATTCCCCCTCCCCCCTGAGCATTCTCCTGGGCTAGCTGTCACATGTCTCCATGAGACATAGTAGAAGCCCCTGGATGCTTTAGTCAGTGACCTTCTTTAGATGTGGTAGCTCTCTGGAAGAGCATGGCACTAGAACCAAAAAACAAAACAAACAAACAAAAAACCCATGGTAAAGCCTTCCTGGTTTGTGTTTACGTGGTCTTTAAGAATAAGTGTTTTCCCACCTGCAGGGGGGTCGCTTCACAAGCGGTGAAGCAGGTCTGCAGGTGTCTATCTTCTCTCCCCATCTCTGTCTTCCCTTCCTTTCTGCATTTCTCTCTGTCCTACCTGGCAACAACAACATCAATAACAACAACAATAATAACCACAACAATGATAAAAACAAGGGCAACAAAAAAGGAAAATTAAAAAAAAAAAGAATAAGTGCTTTATGGACTGGGGAGATAACACAGTAGTCTTTCATGCCTAAGGGAACAGGTTTAATCCCCAGTACCACCATAAACCAGAGTTGAGTAGTATTCTGATTTCTCTCTGTATCTCTCTCTCTCCCCCCCATTAAGGCACACTTAAAAAACACTAAAGAGTAAGTATTACATTTTGGAATTTTACTTAGCAAGTTATTTTTATGTACTTTTCTAGTTTTTAAAAAAACAATTCTGAGCACAGAAACAGAAAGCCAATCAAGTTAAATTTAGTGAGGCTCCCCTTACCTTCTGCACACATGCGGCTCTCCTCTCTTGCTTGGCTTTCATCTCAGCCAGCAAACCACTGCCCATCACCTGGACCCCATACCTTCGCCCTCCCTGGGGGCTGCTCTTGCTGTCACTCCGCTCCACCCTTCCCATGTCTTCCCCTTGGCTCTCTTCAAAAGAGTCAGGTGTTTTTATCTCTTCTATTCGATCAGAACTGCCATTGTACTCAGCAGGCTTTGTTTCCTTCCTGGGTATGTCCACAGCTGGACTTCTGACAAGCCCTTTTGGTGAGGAAGGCTCATCTGTCATTAAAATCGTTGGCGGTCGCTCAGCTTTGGATCGAGATTTGATTAAATTGAGAAAGCCACTTTTCCGAGAATCTCTCTTTTTCTTTTCATCTCCTCCTTCACTGAGCTCATGGGACTCTGAGCCTCTTGCTGAGGATCTCCTATGAGTCAAAAGAACAAATTCTGTTGGTTTTTATGGTAATTAAAGTTCCAGCAAAAATTAGTCAAAATGTGGATTATCACAAAGGTAGCAGCCATTCCAAAGAATGTCGAGTATGATTTGAGTTATTGCACATGTGAAATAGAGAACTCTATGGAATGTTTTCATATCCACAGGTGAGGAAACTGACACAAGCACACAAGAATCTGAAGGTATAGTGGTTTGGATGGGGCAGAAGGCTTAAAAACAACAACAACAACAACACAACAAAACCTATATGCTTTAGTCTAGTGCCTTGTCATTTATAAGACCTGACAAGACATAGGTGGCTGACTGATGTTTCAACTTAGTGAAAATGAGAAAAGGCCAGTGTACTCAACCTCCTGACAATCTTTCCACAAAATTCCACACCTCATACTCGGTCCAAAGATTAGCTTAAATGTAAATCCACTGTAAGAATCAACAAAACCAATAGACAGTGAGCTTAAGTAGAAACTTAGAAGAGAAATATTCAGAAATTTGGGAAATAAATGGAGAAAAAGTATAAATAAATGGGCTAGAAGGGAGGCTTCATTACTGCCTTTCATTTAATGCCAGCAGAATGAATACCTTCTGGCATCCCTGGGTTCCCAATTAAACAGAGGCTTAAAAGGGGTGGTGGAGAACATAAACACCATAAAAGAGCCAAAATAAAAACAATGAGGTCTGGAGAGCCAAAAAGAATTTATGACTGAAAACTAGCTTAATGGAGCCGAGAAAGTCGATCCTGAAGCATCAGCAGAGAAGATCCAGGAGCAAAGGAATGTATACTGGAGCCAGAATGCAGACTTCTGGAAACAGAAATGAATGTGGGGCTTTGGAGAGGAAGGGACACTGAAAGCCCCAAAACCTTTAGATCCTTTCCTCAAATTACAGAGCTTGAGAATGCTAAATTACACCCACAGATTACCACCTAGGGAGAAGGAGGCAAAGGAATTGTGAGCTGAGGATGGAAAACCAAAATACATTGAATCAAACAAAACATCGAGTTGGCAACCGAGGAATCAATTAATAGGGAGTGTGGAGGAGAAGGCATGAGAGGGCTTCAAAGAATAAATGCCATTCAGGTTAGTCCTTGAAGGGAGCAAAACATACTATCACGAACGTAGTAGCTTAGGAAAGCTCACACATTAGAGATTACTAGTCCAGCCCTGACACATGCACTCTAAACCAAATTGCATAGACCTTTCCACTCACTGTATATAATTTTCAAACTTCAGGAAGAAGAAAACCTACAATGGTATCTGTAGTTTATATAGTGAAAGGTCAAGATTGTCTTGATTCATGTAGCCAGTAGTGACTGAGGGCAGTTTATTTATTGAGTTGTGGTGAAGGGGAGGGTTCTTAACAGCAAATCACTAAAAGGGATTTTCTTATATTGCCTTGTTTATGGTACTTCTTGGTCTTTATATATTGAGAATACTTTCATCTGTTCCTTGCACTGTAAAGAGAATTAAAAAAACAAACTCCCATAGGATACGTGTGCTCTAACAGATGTATGCTGAGGATAGAAAACAAAAACAAAAACAAAACCCAGAACACTGAGTCAGAAATTGAGGAATTAATTACTAGGGAGAATGAAGGAGAAGGCATGAGAGAGTGTCAGAGAATAAATGACATTCAGGTTGTTTCTTGAAGAATAGAACAGAATTTTTCCAAGTATAGGATTCCAAGTCTTTTTTTTTTTTTTACAGTTATATTTTTTGTATTATTATTATTATTTTTTAAATTTTTTATTTAAGAAAGGATTAGTGAACAAAAGCATAAGGTAGGAGGGGTACAACTCCACACAATTCCCACCACCCAATCCCCATAACCCACTCCCTCCCATGGTAGCTTTCCCATTCTCTAAGAGAGAGGCAGACTGGGGGTATGGACCGACCAGTCAACGCCCATGTTCAGCGGGGAAGCAACTACAGAAGCCAGACCTTCTACCTTCTGCAACCCTCAACGACCCTGGGTCCATGCTCCCAGAGGGATAGAGAATGGGAAAGCTACCATGGGAGGATTCCAAGTCTTATGGCAGTGTTAAAGACGACAGACAAATAACTGGATTCTAAAGCTTCCAACATTCAGTAAATTATACAGTTACAGATATAAAGATTGATTACTTCTACCTCACCATTCTGCTGAACCAGTAATACACATCAATTGACAATAATGGTGGGAAATATTTTATTCTGCCAAAGGCCATTTGTGTATTTATAACTTCATCCTTAGGCCATACAAAATTATCAGTTTGAAAATTAGCACTTAAGTGACTGGAAAGGTAGCATGGTGACTAAGCCTTGGCCTTTCAAGTATGAGAGCCCAAGTATAGTCCTTTACGACATCACGTGTGCTGGAATGGTACTCTGATTCTTTACCCCCCCACACACATTTAAAAATTTTATTTATTTATTATTGGCTAGAGACAGAGAGAACTTGTGAGGGAAGGGGGAGATAGAGAAGAAAGGAGACACTCCTGAAGCTCTCTCCCTGTAGGTGGGGTGGGGACCAAGGGCTTGAACCCCGGTCTTTACACGCTGTAGTGTGTGCACTTACACGTGCACCACCGCCTAGTTAACCTTTCTCTTTTTAATACAGATTATTTTATTTAAAATCACAAAGAAAAGTTATTACTTCACATTGCTCTAAAGAAAGCTCCTGGATTTACTGATTTTTGAGTCCTGCCGGAAGTTGCTTGGGCAGGGCTTAAAGTTCTTCCCCCACCTCCTCCACTCCCATCCCCACCTACAGAAGGAACCAGGCTCTTCTCAACTTACAGTAGGTCTACCCACCCCAGTTTACCAGAGCTTATCAGAGCTCAAATTTATTCCTGAGGGCTTGGTGATGGTGCACCTGGTTGGGCACATATGTTACAATGCACAAGGATCCAGGTTTGAGCCCCCCAATCCTCATCTGCAGAGGGAATGCTTTTCAAGTGGTGAATCAGTGTTGCAGGTGTCTGTCTCTCTTCCTCTCTATTGTTTCATTCCCTCTTAACTTCTGGCTGTCTCTATCTAGTAAATAAATAAAGATAATAATTTTTTTTATTCCTGCATTTGATCTCTCAAGGTGAAGAATACTTCACAGCCATAAATCCACATTAAGAATATTCTTGGTGATGGACCCACCATTTGGTTGGTAGATAAATAACTTCATATAAAACACACTAAAGAATAGAATGTTTTAAGTGAAATGTCTGTTAATAAAAGTACCACTCATTTGACTTTTATGAAAACCCCATCTTACTGATAAGAAGATACAGACAGAATTGTTTAAATTACCTTTATTTATTTATTTGGATAGAGACAGCCAGAAATCAAGAGGGAAGGGGGCGATAGAGAGGGAAAGAGACAGAGAGACACTGGCAGCCCTGCTTCACTACTTGTGAAGCTTTCCCCCTACAGGTGGGGGGTCAGGGGCTTGAACCCAGATCCTTGCACACTGTAACATATGTGATCAACCAGTTGCACCACAACCCGGCTCTCAGAACTGTTTAGAGGCTAACTCTGAAGTCTCTTCACTAGCTCTGCTTCACTTTAGCACTATTCAAGTTGTGCTACATAGTCGTGATCTATGTATCATGTATCTAGATACATCAAATTTGAACAAGAAGAATTTAAGAAGTGATTTCAGTGGTTCAATGCTCATTGTCTTAAAATACACATAACCAACCGAATGTGGCCAACCTCTGAAACATCACCTTGGGCTGGTACATTTTGTAATCTGATTTAGAATATGGTGGTCACACTTCAATATGTCCAGAGTCTTACTAAAACACAGATCAACAGGCCCCACTTCCAAAGTTCTGGTCAATAGGATTGGGGTTGGGGTTCAAAACTGCATTTCTAACAAGTTCCCATTTCATAGTGATTTTATTGGTCTAGAGAACAATTTATAAACCATCAGAATAATACATTCTATATTATGTATAGACACCTATATGCATTACATGTATTACATGTGCAGCATTAATATCTAAATAAAAATTTATTATAATTAATTATAATTAATATATTACACTAAAACACATTATATACAATATATATTTAATTCATTAAATGCATACCCCATACTTATGAATCTTAATATACTATGTATACTTATTTTAAGTGAGTCTTGGCATTTCATATGTATAGTTTAAGTGAGCCTTAGTATATATATTTGACTACATTTACTAAGTAATTTAAATGTGAATTAAGAGTAAACTGAACTCACTTGGAATCCATCTTGGTCACCTTCTTGGTGAAAAATTCATCTACACCTTCATCTACTCTCCCCATAAGACCATTCTGTTCACCATCATGGGAGACAACGCTGATAGCACGAACCTATAAACCAAAACCAGGTCATGTTAACACATCTGGTTCAATCCAGCAAATACTTACTATTAGATTCAAGGCAGTCTGGCAAGGGTTATTGGAAATACAAGTTTGAAACAGGGGCCCTTCTTATCTATTTGAGAAGTCATGCAAACAACTATAATAAGGGCAGAAAGAAACAGAAGTGAGGAATGGTGTAGAAACACAAAGCCTGGGGGAATTTGGCTCACTGTGTGCATATTTACTATTTAACAAAAAGATTAACAGTTTACTTTAATCATCTACTTCATGCATTGGGAAAACTTCATCTTGAAAATGAACTGTGTGTTTAAGTTCAAGTTTATGAAATGCTGAACATTCAGCAGATGATGGACAGAGAATACTATAAAATATGAATAATAAAAATAGTCATACCACTTGTGTGAGTGGTAGTTTAGATTGGAGCAAGGCTTTCCTATGCAGATCCTGTGCGATCATTGAATTAGCAAAGCTCTGTATTTCAGTTATGGAGAGAAAGCTCACTAAGTAACTTTTATTTTGATCAAACAAGATTTAGTGGCACATAACTGGTTTCCGCTTCCATTGTTCCTTTTCTCAAAGGGTGGAGAGTATAGTTTCCTAAATTTGTATAGTATTCAATCGCTTACCTGTGTTCTGGTTGTTACTGTTTCAACTCCACATCTACCTTTTGAACTGAACAGAAACATTGTTTCTTTTGGACAGATCATGTGGGAGTGAGGAACATACACTTAAGTTATGTGCTTGCCAAGTAAGGATGTGACCCCAGGACAAATGTACCTAATTCAGGGTTTCCTTCCAGTGCACCTACATTTCCCTGAAAATATTTCCTCCTAGTTTCCCTCACTTATTTTGAGGGGAAAGAAAGTCCTACTAGCATAATTTCTCCTTTCAGCCTTTTCTCTTCTCTTCTCTTCTCTTCTCTTCTCTTCTCTTCTCTTCTCTTCTCTTCTCTCTTTCTTTCTTTTCTTCTTCTTTTTTTTTTTTTTTGCTTTAAAATAGAACTCAAAGCACAAAAGATCCTCTGGGGATACGAAGAACACCAATGGAGGTATGCAAGGTTCAGCAAACGGGTTGGCTTTCCTACAGGACAGGCTAGTTTGGGGGGCAGGTGGGACTTTAAGATCCTCAGTTCATCCTTGTCATTTTAAAATAAAATTAAAAAAATAAAGAGACTGGGAGTTAAGAGGTTCAAGAGAACTCCAGCATCGTGGAGGGATTGTCAACGAGATGCTATTTTCAATGCACTGGCTCAAGTAAGAAGAATGTGAAAAGAGCAGCAAAAAAGGCTGAAGACTAAAATGAAATACAGTTTGTCATTACAGTTCAAGGCCAGAAACATATGCTACTTTAGCTCATTTTTTAAGTGAAAGGAAAAGAAGGGACACAGACACTTAGCTGTTTTCAAAATCTCATTTGATTTTGATCTTTTTTCTGTCAGGAAGAATAAATGTCATACTAAAAGGGGTAGCACAACTAGCTGTTGGAAAAATAAAACAGCAGTCTCAGTGCTGAGTCGGTCGAAATCAAGTGCAGTTAAGCCCAGAGAGACTTTTTTTTTTTTTTGGTAAATGAAATTGGGGATTAGAATTGTTGTTCTGACAGTAGGAAACATGGTAATTGACAGCTAAATAATACAGTCAAGAAGTTATGAGCCAAAAAAAAAAGTGAAGTGAAATAAAATAAAAAGATGAGACCAAATCTAATGAACCTGAGAGGACTAAAAATACTAAGAAGTGATTATTTGACCAAAAAAAAAAAAAAAAAAACTGATGAGATAAAACTTGCTAAACTAAACACCAACGTGATAAATTACAAAAAGCAAGGCATAACGATCCAGATGTAGCTAGATGAATAGTCAAATTAAGTGAACACCATTGCAGGAAAAAAAAGACTTTTTTTAAATCCAGAACACTGCTCAGCTCTGGATTATGGTGGTGCAGGGAACTGAACCTGAGAGCTTGGAGTTTCAGGTATGAGAGTCTCTTTGCATAATCATTATGCTAAGGCCAGAATGATCTTAAGAAGAATTAGGTAACCCAAATATATAATGAAAGAACACAAATCTCTACTTAAAAAAAAAAAAATCTACGTATAGGCAACATGTGTACACAACACACCAGCAACACACCAGGCACAGATGGCTTCTCTCAGGAGAGGAATAGAAAATCTCTATTAAATGCAAACTATGCCAGAGAACAGGAAAGGAGAACAGCTTCCCCCAACTAATTTTATAAAGTTATTATAATTTTGAAACCAACTAGAAGATCTTCCAGAAACAAAAGGAGAAAAATACAAATTTCTCTCAGCTGAGAACATATATGAAGATGAAATAACCCCCATGTCTAGCAATACAGTAAAATGAAAACGTAACTGTGAATGATATAACATTAGAAAATCTGCTAATATGACTTGCAATTATAGATTAAAAGAGAAAAATCTCAGTGAGTACTAAAAATCTGATTAAACAACCATTCATTAAAAAAAGATAATAACAGCAAACAGCATCCTGCATAAAAGGAAATGTTCTCAACTGAATAAATAATAGCAGAAACTACTATCTGTCTACCCACTTTTTATTCTCTACTGTTTACTCAAAACTGATTTAGTCATAGCATGAATGTAACCAATTAAAAAACTCATCTTTCCAGATGTTCTTGCAAAAAGGAGATGAAAACACGGTTTGTTTCTGCCCAACAAGAAGTAACAGGAATTACACTCAGATTAATCTGTATTTCAAATTTCTTTTTCTTTCAATTTTCTTTTTTTAAATTTATTTTTTCCCTTTTTATTGTCATTGTTGTTATTATTATTGTTGTTGGATAGGACAGAGAGAAATTGAAAGAGAAGGGGAAGACAGACACCTGAAGACCTGCTTCTCCACCTGTGAAGCAAACGCCCTGCAGATAGGGAGCTGGGAGCTTGAAAGTGGATCCTGATGCTGGTCTGTGTGTTTTCCACCAGGTGCACTTAACCCTTAACTGTACCTTAGCACTTAACTGCACCACCGCCCGGCTCCCTCAGTTTTCTAATACGTACATCCCCTTTTCCTTCTCTTTGAAATATTCTCATGATTATAGATAGGCCTTGCCTGAGAGTAAGACCAATACCAATCACATGGAGGATACAGTCATTAAAAGAGTAAATACTCTGTGTGGTTGAGTAAGAAGTTCAGTACATACAAAGAGGGAGAGTAAAGGGCCAGATCCTACTAAGATATGTTGTTTTGCTTTGAATTCTGCAGTGCAATTTGTTTGACAATTCACTTTTAAAAAGTTTAGCAAGAATTGAAAGTGAAAGGTTGGAGGGATATCTCATCAGATAGGACACAACTGCCTTTACCATACACACAGCCCAGGTCCAAGTTCCAGGCCCACACACGAGTGAGCGCGGAAGCCTGGATGAGCTCCTGTCCTGCGTTGACTATCTGAATGAAAAGGCAGCCTAGGGACAGAGAAGTTAGATCTGTGCACGTCCAGATTTAGGAAAGGAAGAAAGAAAACGTACGTGTATCCAAATAATATAAGAAGTATTAAAAGACTAGAAGAAATTTGATTGGAGAAAGTCCTAGTAATGACCTGCAGATACATATATGTCCGCTAAGGAGCAGAAATTTAAATAATATATGCACCTCCAGAGGACAGGAATGAGATATGTAAGCTAAAATTAGAAAATTTTAGCAACTCCTAAAACATGATTTGTTGATAGAACTTTAAGAAAATGACTGTTTCACAGAAAAGAGTCAATTCAGCTTAAGTGGTCAAATGGCTCCTGGTATAGTGGAAAAGGGGACAGTGTCTTCTGGATATCCATAATGGGGTGATGAAAGTTTGCTCCTAAGTGTCAATAGCTGTACTAT
Organism: Erinaceus europaeus; assembly: GCF_950295315.1. Classification (NCBI taxonomy): domain Eukaryota; kingdom Metazoa; phylum Chordata; class Mammalia; order Eulipotyphla; family Erinaceidae; genus Erinaceus; species Erinaceus europaeus. Next base: position 37,268,793 of record NC_080165.1, read on the forward strand.
AAACCATTGAGCCCCCCAATAAAGTGAAAACAAAATAGCCAAGTGATAGCTGTATAATAATAATAATAATTATTATTATTATTTTTTTTTTTGCTTCCAGGGTTATTGCTGGGGCTTGGTGCCTGTACTGCTCCTAGAGGCCATTTTTCCCATTTTATTTTGCCCTTGTTGTTGTCGTTATTATTATTGTTGTCATTGTATAAAGATTTTTAAACAGCTGGTAAAGATGAGGCTAGGTCAACTTTCAATCTCCTATGATCCAGCAGTAGCCTTTCACCTCTTTATTTATTCCATGCAGCATAATCATCTCCAGTTCTACCTACTTTCTTCTAAAATCACCAAAATAGACTTGCAAAAAACAAACAAAACTGTCTCTTGGACTTCATGAGACCTATGATGGTTATGTGAAGTAGAGGGAACAGAATTTTTGTAGAGGGTGTGGTGACTGATACTGACCCTATATGGGTATAAGACTATATTCCTGAAATCTTGTAATTTCCTGAAACTCTGTTCAATCACTAAGAGAAAAAAAAAATACTACTTCTAGTTTTGTGATATTGGATTATCCAGGATTAAATCCATTTTAATTAGAATTGATATATTTTATCACTAACCAACTAGCAGAGGTCCATGGCAAAGATATGACACTGATAAATACTGACATACTTGGCAAAGTAAGGTCACTATATAGTATACTACAATCCACAGGCAGAGGATACGCTGCATATCCATAGTCAGTTACTTGTCCTAAGCTTTCTATTCACTTGAATAATGGATAGTCTTTGCAATTCCTTCCCCAAGGAAGGAGACAAATCTAGTGAGTGGTAGAGTTATAGCTACAAGCTCTCAGGTCTCCTGAATTCCAATTCACTGTTCCTTTCATTCTCCTATGCAGGCCTTTATATATATATATATGTATGTATTTTTTTTCCTTTATGGAACATGCTTCACTTATAGTTACTTAAGTGGATGTACAGAAGCAACAGCTTGCTGGCCCTGGATGGGTATAAAGCCAAATTCTCTTCCATTCCCATTAGATGTCATAGAATGTGTTTCTCAGGCACACTTGTGGTTATGCTGTCAAATGACTGAGCTCCAGATAACAGTATTTAGATGGAATTAAAGCTCATCACTTTCAACTTGGCCCTTAACATCTCAAGGGAATGAACCTGTGTCATTCTCTAGCTTAATAATTAGGACTCAAGAACCAAAATAGCAAGCAAAGCCAAAGATGAAAGCAGCCTGAGTCCTTGAATGATGATTATAAGCTCCCAGGAATACTTAAATTCAAGGAGTAAACTCTGAAATATCATGAACTGAACACACTATCTTCCCTAGCACACTACATTTCCTAGTCTCATCACTGTTACCCCTTTCACAAATAGCCTGGGAACTTCAAAAATAGTATTTCCACTCTTAATTTGTCCACAGAGAACTCACACTTCAGAGTAAAGACTTCAGAGTAAAGACTTTCTAACAGTCAACTAAAGAAGTAATTTCTAACAACAGATTCTGGAAAACTGACCGACTTGTTCCTTAATAAACGTAAGTAAGAGTCTTGCAAATTAAGAAGAATAATTAAGAGTGATCTGAATCAATGTCTATGGGCACATCTCTATTCCTCCTTCATTTTCATGCCAGGGAGAAAGAACAGGGAGCAAAGCAAAACACAAATATTAACATAGTAGAGATAGTTAAGATTAGTAAAATGGAAATATTAGTTATGGAGTATTTATATTGAATAAAGGATTATATACTTTTATTCCATTTATTTCTCATGATAACTTAATGATGTTGTACTGGCATTTTAAAAATAAGTTCACTCAAAAAAGAAGAAAAAATGTCATACTATATTTAGATATACATTGTCAGGGACTGGGAACATTCACATTCCATTTTGATTATTACAGTAGAATTAAATTCTATGGGCTAGCCCATCATAATGAGGATTTTATACATAGTTTTTATATACATATGAAATGAAAAAAGATCATGATATTCCTCTTGCTATTTGGAAATAAATTAGGGTGTGTTTAAAAAGTTTGGGAGAGACCTAATATATCAATTATTCATAAAAATGTTACAAATTTAAAATGTTTGACCCAAGATTACATTTTTGAGCTTAGTTTTATTACTACTACTCCTATGAAAAAATATAAATTTACATATTTTTGCACAAAACTCAACAGTTATAACACTACTACTTTCTGGCATAGTAGAAACTGTTATGTAGACATTATTCTTAGCCTTATGATAAGTATATTTTTAGTCCTTTCTCCTGTTTTGTGACACAAAGCTTTGAAAGTTCTTGAAATTTTCTGAGTGACCAGAGGGTAATATAGACATGTTCAAGTGCAAAAACTCTAAAGAAAACTTCTCACCAACTCCAAAGTTCAATTTAAATATTTTTTGTAGAAATTTCATACTGATTTAGACATTGAAGTTTATGATAGTTGGGGCAGTGTGTTGTTTATAGACACAATGAGAACAATGGCACAATTATAAAACCAGAGATTGTCCTTCATAAGGTCCTTAGAGAATTATTATTTTAGTTCTTAGAAAGCCATACACTAAAGGAAGAAATAAGAACATATTTTTTAGTTACAGTATGTCCGTTAAACCACTCCTAAATTTTTAAAAGATAATTAGGCTAGTTTTTGTAGTACTCTAGATAGCTTTAGAATAAGGTCTGGCTATCAATTGTTCAATCTTATCTCTAGACAATGGGGAGGAGAGAGGGACTGGAGATTGAATTAATCACCACATTATTGATTATTTAATCGATAGAGCCTACATAATGAATCTCCATAGAGATTCCAGAAATGACAAAATTTGGAGAGCTTCCAGGATATCGAATACATTCAGGTGCTCAAGGGCTGGTATGCCCAGCAAGGGAATGGGAGCTCTAAGCTCCTCTGCCTTACCTGTCCTACCTATCTCTTCCATCTGACTATTCCTGAGTTATATACTAGCAAATCATAGGACTGTCTCCTGAATTTGGTCAGAAGTACAGGAGGCAACCTGGGACTGATGTCTAAAGTCTATACTTTATAGTATAAAAATATAAAGTTTATACTTTAGACATCAGATACCATGGAACCCTCAGGAAACTGACTTCCAGAAAGGAAAGAACTTTCTTGGCCAAATAACTGCTGAGATATCAAGGAATATGCCAGTCAGCAGACACCCACAGGATTAGGTCAAGAATGACATTGGTGGGATAGTTAGGGGGCATGCATGAAGGCACAGAATGTGGACTTTGGTTATTGCATAGTGACAGGACGATATGGAAGAAAGAAAACTGACATCAACTTTGTCAAGAAGTCAGACTATAAAGGCAATAAAAGACAATAACCAGAGAGAAATATGAAGTAAACTTGTGGCTCACTAGCACAAATAACTCATGCCTTTCTCTATAGAGATCAAGATTCTGAGTTGCCACTAGTGTGACAGTCCCATGAAGTTCATTTTCATCATATTTGTTTGTAGGTTATCAACGGTAAAGATATCAGAGGAGGTCAGACCATTGAAGGTGGGGAATATATATATATATATATATTCCATCAAATGCACTAAAACCAAATGCAAACAATTTTCAACTGAAAACAAATTATTTGATTTTTATCTCTTTATACCAAGTCACCATAAAATTTTACACATGTAGCCTATTTACCTCACTCATGTGACTGGCATTTTTCACAGGGTTCCCCGAGGGAACTCTTCTGATTGGTTGGAAAAATTATATTGTTATCCTTTTAAAAATTGGTGTACACCAAATAAAGACATTTTGAATGTATATTACATGGAAGGTTCTAGTGTTCTTAAGTACAAGCTTCATGTGGCACAAAGGGCTTTAGTAAGATTCTGAAGTTCTCCTCCTAATAAAGAAAAGTGAAGAAAGATGGAGTTTCTCCACTTCACCTACCGCTGCCTGGGTTGGTTGCTGCTTCTTATTCCGTTTTGGTCTTAATTTAGTAAAGTGTTCCAACTTCCTCCCTTCCTCTGAGGGCAATTCTGAGATGAATCCTGAGCTTCGTTTCTCTTGTCTGATGGAAGGGAAAGGAGGATCTTCAATGTGAATTGGAACCTCTTCCAAGGCTTTATCCAGATCAAACTCCATTTCTAAAAATAAAGTAAAGCCCCAGGTCAAAACACTGCATCGAAATAGATAGAACAACTTCTACAAGTAATCTTGTCTATCATGGAATAGCAAACACCCATTCTACCCGTTCACAAATCACTTAATTATCTTTATCAGTATCTACTCATTCAGAATATCCCTAAGAAATATTCCTGATGTTGTCTGAGGTCCTTGTTGAGAGCATTTCCCACTTATAAAAAATAAAAAAAAACGATGACTGGTATTAGCAAACACTGACTTACCAAAAGCCCTAGAAACAGGCCGCAACATTCGGCTATGGATACTCTTCCTTTTGGATTTAGGAGTCATCTAGCAATAAAATAAAGAAAGCATTCAGAGAGGTCTTCTCAGAAGCCATCCTTTTATTTTTTATTAGTAATTTAATAGTGATTGACAAGACTGTGGGATAAGAGGGGTACAATTCCATACAATTTCCACCACCCATCCCATTCATTGGAAGCTTCCCTATTTTTTATCACTTTGGGAGCATGGATCCAAGATCTTTATGGGGTGCAGAAGGTGGAAGGTCTGGCTTCTGTAATTGTTTCTCTGCATTGGCAGGTCGAGAAACCATTCTTATAAACTTGAGAACAGGGAGGAGAAAAGGGAGAATGGGACAGGTCACACACATTTGGGAATGTTTTTTTTTAAGTATAGTTATTTATTTTTTTCTTTATAAAGGCTGATTGGTAATTTCCAAAAACCTAATGACATGATTCTAAAGACTGAATGGATACATTTCTAAATGTTAACAGTTTACTCATATGATATACAGCTGACTTCTATATTTTTCCATAGCCTGTCTTTTAATTCTAGTTACATAATTAGAAGAAAGAAACAGTGAATGATACAGAACTTAACTGCACATAAGGATGTTAAAATGAACATACAGAATAAGATTAAAGATTATAAAATCAGTTGCTAAAACACTGAAAACACAATATGTACTGTTCATCATTAGCACAGCACTATCAGTGTAGACAACACTTAAGTCTTCACATGTCACTTTCACTATTTGAGCAGCTCCTACTCTTTCTTTCTTCCCACATTTTTGCCACCAAGACTTTGGTCTTTACATTAATAAATACTAACTAGGAAAAATATTTCCATGATTCGGAAGCCTATGTATGCTGTCACTTTTAAGTAAGAGCCTTTGATCCTATTATTTCTTTTTTTTTTTTTTTTTTAAATATTTATTTATTCCCTTTTGTTGCCCTTGTTGGATCCTATTATTTCTTTCTTTAAAATGAACTCAGTTGTAGAGAATATCCTTTGCATATATTAGGCCAGGAGTTCAATTCCTAAACCTAAAATTAATAATTAAACGTTGGAGGCAACAAAGAAAACATAATGGTTGTGCAAAAAGACTTCCATTCCATCCTAGACCAGAACTGATCAGTACTCTGGTCTCCGTATATTTTTTTCTCTCTCTCAAAATAAATAAAATGTATTTTTAAAATTAAGCATTTAATTAAAAAAGAAAACTCAAATCACAAAACATCTTAAAAGTTTTCTTCTCTCCTGCTCCCTAGCTGATAGTAGAGTTTATCTTAAGTAAGGCATTATCTTCTTCCAAGCAATCACACATGTTAAAGCTGGGGGAACCTTTGTCATCACTTAAGACAAACTCATTCGCAGTAAGAAACTAAGTCATGAATATGATATGATAGAGGCTACCATTAATGTTGTCAGGAAGAGCAGTGGCAGGGGGAGACCCAGTTATAAAGGTTAGTCCAGAAACCCTTGTTATATACATTTGTTACATTGAAATGCAGATGAATGGATTTTAGGGAAGTTTTAACTGGTTTGAAACTAGAAACTGACATTTGCACGAACTAAGGGAAAGTAACTGAAAGAACTTAGTTCATAGATTTTTATTCAGTAGACTGTCACCAAAGACTTTCTTACGAAATATTCACAAGAAGGTAAATTTTCTTTGCTCCAAATTGTGAACTAATTATTATAACAGCTCTACAGTTTAAATTATTTTGTTTCAGTTTTAACAATATTATTTATTGTTGAAAGAACAGGGTGAGAAGAAATGAATATTTAAATCTAAACTGGTCACCTCTGAAATAAGAGGTTTTAACAAGAAACATGTTGACTTAGCCGTTTCAAGGTTTAATTTCAGGCAAATAATCTAAGTCTAAGAAATCCCAGAGCAGTGAAACTATACATGCATGAGACCTCGGCTCTGGAGAAGAAAATAAAAGTCAATGAAATGCAACTGGAAAAGAAAACATAAACAATATAGATTTATTTACAAACTGATGCCTATCTGTAAACTGGCCATTCAGCTCAATTTTTTTTCTCCTTTTTTTTTTTTTTTGGTGATTTGATGGTTTCTTTTTGACTTAACAAAATTTGACAAAATTGTAAGAGCTCAATCTGGTTTTTAAGACATATTAAGAAGCATCACATACCAACTCAAAAGAGTTTTGATGATTGACATTAATTGAAGGGAAACTAGTTTCCTTTTTGTCTCACTTTCTAATGCCTGGAACCAGCCTAACATAGAATTTGAATACCAGAAAGATATATTCTAACACATTTTTATTGCTTTATTTTATTTCATGTGCTTTTTGCAAGCACAAATAACTCATAATTGCATTTTAAATAAGACCTATTCATTGTATTTGAAATCTCTTTTATTCATTGTATTTGAAATATCTGTTATTTCTAAATGGTCTTGCTAAAATAAGCAAGGCTTGCAATCAGACTAGTTTTTTAAAGTTTATATTAAGAATTCAACCCAATTTTATACATCCCTTCAAATGGGTGAACTGCGTCTTAATTTTTGTCTTTCATGGAAATGAATGAATAGGGATTTAAGTGTAACAGTGGTGGGAAAATGTGAAAATTATTCTCTCAAGATTTCCTTTCTTCCCTTTGAAAATTTTCTGACCAGTTTCACAGAAATTACAATCGTGACCAATTTTGCTGATTTATTTCAATAATCCTACTATATTTAAATCCACAGCAAGAGGAAATCTAAGTGTGAACTATGATTATTCACCTAAACATATCATTAGAAACAAATACCTGTTTCTCTAAAAAATAGGCATCTATACCTTCCTCCATGTCCCTTCTCACATTGTATAGTGGCTACTGAACTGCATCCTTGAAAAAAAAAATAATAAGGGCTTTACTATTCTTGCTTGAACTGCTAAATCTCTCCTAAGAGAATGAGTTAATTTTCTCAGATTGTTTCTTAATCTCATTTACCTTCCTTGGACAACTGCCAATGTTTAAAGTCTTTTCTAATCAGAGAAATCAAAGTACGCACCAGATGAAGGTAATCAAGAAATGTAGATGAGATTCACATGCCAAGAAGACTCTTAAACCTCAATTCATCATTAAATATTGCCAATAATTATTTTAAAACCCAGATAAAAATCACTTTGCTTTTACAAAGGCATTTTATGAGCAGTCAGAACCTTGGTGCATATGTGAAACAATGCATTTCTCTAAACATAGCCCTCTTTTCCATTCCATCATAAAACATCAATAGTTCCTCACCAAGGCAGAAGTGACTGACTCTATTTTCTAAGAATCCAAAAGTGGCACAGGGTCTACATTGTTCTAGAATCATAGCCCTTTCATTTGATTTTTGTAATAGATTAAAACTGCTCTCAATGTAGATCAGCTGTGATGGTCACTTTTTTTTTTTACACAGTTTTTTATTAGTGATTTAATAATGGTTGACAAGATTGTAGGATAAGAGGAGTACAATTCCACACAATTCCCACCACCAGAGTTTCATATCCCATCCCCTCCATTGGAAATTTTTCTATTCTTTATCCCTCTGGCAGTACTGACCACAATTCTTTATGTGGATCAGAAGGTGGAAGGTCTGGCTTCTGTATTGCTTTTCCACTGGACATGGGCATTGATAAGTCAGTCTATGCCTCTAGGTGATGGTCACTTTAAAATAAGGACTAATTTTGGAACCTTACTTAGAACAAGGCATTTCCCACCTTTATGTCTAATATGGGATTCCTAGACATAGGAATGAATATATATATATATATTTAACATAAGAGCTAAATTGTTACTATCAACATAAAGATATGATATGGTAGTGCCCTTGTTCATTTTACTAAGTTTGCTTAAACAATTATAAACACTCTCCAAGATCAAGGATTTCTAATGTCATTTACTTTATAATCAAAAGAAGTAAAAAACTTTTCTGCTGGGGTTAAACAGGCAAACAAGAGCTCCCGTAGGAAAAAAAAAATTGGGAAGCAAATTAGTAAAATTGTAATATAAGAAGTAAATCATGATACCGATTTCATACAACCCTGGAAAACAATATGACAAAAATGAAGGGAAAGTTTAAGTTATCGTGTGTGTGGTTTTTTTCCTCATCACTAGAATATGGATCTCCCCCCTTTTGAACGTTCATTCGTTCTCCAACAACAAACACCCTGTCAGCTTTCAGGACTAGGGCTGGGGATATTTTAAATTCATCACTTAGTTTGCTAGCTGAACCATCTTGTAAAATCCAATCTCATCTTTAAATTGCTGCCTATTTCATTCAGGATCCCACAGATGAATGACGACACTATAGTCTCCTGGGAGACCAGCCAACAGCACAGAAGCAAATGGAGCACAAGAATGCAAACTAGTCCAGCCAGAAACTGCAGAGCCACCAAGAAAAAAAAAAATACTTACACTTGTACAGCAGAGAGTCTCCATGCAGCAAAAAGAAAGGAAAAAAAATATGAATGGAAGAGGGATAAAGCAACAACAACATTATAAGAAAAGAAGAGGGAGAGACACCATCCACAAACAGAAATGCTACAGAAAAAGCCTCTTAACAAAAGAATAAGGCAAGAATGAGGCCAAGATACTAACTTCAGGCACCCAGTGTAGTCTTTTTTTGTCTACCTTTTTTTTTTTTACAAGTAGAAGCACAATTGCAGCTCGAAAATTTGCAGAAACTGTTAGAAATATTACCTACTCTGCTAAGTGTGTGTAAAATGTTATCTATTGGCCCCACATAAAAAGGAATTTGAGCCATGACCAGCCACAAAGACAAATGGTGAACAAAATATTGAGTGACCATTAGGAAACCCCATAGAAATTTTGGTTCTTGGACCACAGGGCTAGTCCCAGCAACAAAGTAAAAGCTGTATCTATATATGTATGAAGGACACCCCTCAGGGTATTTTTACATCATTCAATGAATCTGTAGCATTTTAAGATGCAGTAACTTTGAATTTTCTCCCCTATAGTCATGAAAGAATTTTAGGTAAGGTCCTGGTATAGTAAACCTACCCACAGTGTAACTCAATGTTGATGAGATCTTATATCTTAGTGGGAATTCAGATCACCTAATATTTCACATTAAATCCATAAACAGTGAAAAAAAAAAACCTCACTGATCATCAATAGCTGCCATATCATCTTACTACTCTAAAACTTTATAATTTTAAAAAGCATAACATAAAGCATGAAGTCCACATGCAAAAATGTAAAAGCAAATACAGAGGTGTGACAGTCTCTAGATATCCTGAAAAACAGCAGCATATGTCACCTGCTCCATCTAACCAAGGCTGGTTTTTCCTTTGAATAACAGGATATACATGGCTCCTCTGTTTATGAATGTAAAATATTTGTGTCTTTGCACCGGAAATTCCTTATAAGTATCACCATTCTCACCATCATCAACATTATCTGCTCCTTAGAAAGGCTTCCAACAGCAATATCTTTATAAAAACTTCAACCTCTAGTTTAATTCCTCACCAAGACAGAAAGTACAAACAACTTGAGTGTACATACAGTATTAAAAAAAAAAAATTCCCAGACTTCCGGAGGCAGGGCTAGGGAGCAGCAGCAGCTGTGCTTCTCTCCTCTCCTCTCCTGGGTTAACTAGGAAAACCAAAGCACCTGGGACCACAACAAGACAGACCTAGAACAACTTCAGGAACTCACCAAATCTCTGGTGAGTGCAAACAAGTGTGGCTCATGGACAGAGAGGAGCCTAGGGAGAGATTAAGTGGTTGGTAACAGTCTGACAGTTTACCAATTGAGGTTCCACCTCCAGTCTCTTTCACCAACAAAAAGATGGCTGAAGGAAGGAGAGGACTCCTCTAAGACTCACCAAATGTAACTGTGAGTCTCCATTGCTACTGCCCTCAGAATCTGAAGCAGCAGCGGGGAGGCCCTGTGCTCACGCCAGGGGACAGAGAACTAACCAGAAAACTCAGGAGATCTTATATACCTTGGTGGCCTAGCAGTGGGGCTTTGAGAGTCTCTTTGTATAACCACTGGATTATTCTGCCCCACTCTGCTTTATCTCTTGGTCAGGAGTCAGTGGTTAAGCTAAGAAGCCTACTTAGAGTTTAAAAGCCCTCAGGCTCCCATAGCCTACAGAGAAGAAAAAGAACAAAAGAGGCTTTTAAGCCACTGAGCTCCAACTCAGGGATTAAACTACTATTGAAACAACTGTCAATTTTCACAACTGTGAACTCTTTAATTAACTTACTTAGACACAAGTCAATCCAGGCAAAAGTGATCAGTAATTTGAAAAGTACTGAGAGAGAGAGAGACCTCATAACATACTATATAAAATGGTTAAACCAACAAGAAGAAATATTGGAGAAATGAAACCAGGACAAGAGTCCAGCTAAAAGCCCCCCAAAGGTTGAAGCACAAAATAATGAGGTCAACATCCAAACACAAGTTAAGGAAATAATCACAGGACTGAATAAAGAGTTTGAAAAAACTGTCATCAGAAATGCAGAAACAACAAATGAGACTCTGGAAGAAAACATTAATTATCTCAAGGTTATTAGACAGCTGAAAGCTGAAATAGTTGAGCTAAGAACACACTATCTGAACAAACTAAAACAGTATCAGAAGAGGGTAACAAAATAGATGAACTCCAGAAAACAGTAGAGGGGAGAGAGAATAGAATAAATGAGGCTGAAGACAGAATTGGCAAGATCAAGGACGAAATAGAGACAACAAAAAGTAAGAGATCTCAAAAAGAGATTAAGAGATACTGAAAACAACAACAGAGACCTACGGGATAACTTCAAAAGAAATAATATATGCATTATTGGCTTACCAGAGGAAGAAAAAGAGGCAGGGGAAGAAAGCATTCTTCAGGACATAATAGCTGAGAACTTCTCTAGTTTAGACAACATCAAAGACATAAAGGTTCAAGAAGCCAAGACGGTCCCAAACAGAATTAACCCAGACTTAAAGACACCAAGACACATCATATTTAGAATAGAAAGGAATAAGGATAAAGAAAGAACCCTGAAGGCTCCAAGAGAAAAACAAAGAGTCACCTACAGAGGAAAACCCATAAGATATCTATCGAGTGCTCAATGAGAAAGGCTTTCAACCAAGGCTACTGTATCCTGCTAGACTGTCATTCAGACTAGATGGAGGCATAAAAACCTTCTCAGACAAGCAACAGTTGAAAGAAACAACTATCACCAAGCCTGCCCTGAAAGAAGTTCTGAAAGGTCTCCTATAAATAGCCAGACCACCATAAATATGCCATATATAAGAACACTAAAAGTCTACAAGAATGGAGTTAAAATATATTCAATCTTTGATATCAATCAATGTCAATGGCCTGAATTCACTTATTAAAAGGCGCAGAGTAGGAAGATGGATCAGAAAACACAACCCAACATTATGCTGTCTACAGGAAACCCACATAATTCAAGAAGATAAACACAGACTCAAAGTGAAAGGATGGAAAACTATCATACAAATCAACAGCCCACAAAAAAGTGCAGGAACAGCTATTCTCATATCTGACATGACAGATTTTAAAATAAATAAAATTTAAAAACATAGGGATACTCCTAAATGCTCAGAGGATCAGTCAATCAAGAGAACTTAACAATTATTAACATCTATGCACCCAATGAGAAGCCATCTAAATACAATAAACATCTACTGAAAGAACTACAGTAATATATTAGCAGCAACACACCAATATTAGGGGACTTCAGCACGTCACTCTCTCAACTTGACAGATCTTCCAGGCAAAAATCAATAAAGAAGTGAGGGAGCTAAATGAGGAGACAGATAAACTAGAACTATTGCACATTTTAAAGAGTCATTCATCCCAAGAAACTGGAATACACATTCTACTCAAGTTCACAGGGGTCATTCTCAAGAATAGACCATATGTTAGGCCACAAAGACAGCATCAGCAAATTCAAGAGCATTAAAATCATCCCAAGCATCTTCTCAGACCACAGTGGAATTAAACTAACACTTAACAATCAACAAAAGATCAGTAATAGTCCCAAAATGTGGAAGCCAACAGTACACTACTTACCAACTACTGGGTCAAAGAGGAAATAAAGGAATAAATCAAAATGTTGCGTGAGTTCAATGAAAATGAAAACACAAGCTATCAAAATATTTGGGACACAGCTAAGCCAGTACCCGGAGGGAAGTTCGTAGCCATACAAGCACACATTAGGAAACAAGAAAAAGCACAAATAAACAGCCTGATTGTACAACTTAAAGACCTAGAAGAAGAACAAAGAAACCCTAAAGCAATGGTAGAAATAACTACCCAGAAGGGCAGAAATAAATAAAGTTAGGGCAGAAATCAATAACATTGAAAATAAGAAATCCATACAAAAGATCAAAGAAAGTAAATGTTGGTTTTTCGAAAGAGTGAACAAAATTGACAAACTTTTTGCCAGACTCACAAAACAAAAAAGGGAGAAGACCCAAATAGATTGGATTGTCAATGAAAGAGCAAATATCACAACAGACACCGCAGAAATTCAACATATTATGTGAGGCTTCTATGAACAGCTATATGCCACCAAGCTAGAGAACCTGGAAGAAATGGATGATTTCCTAGATACCTACCAACTTCCAAAATTAAGTAAAGAGGAACTAGACAACATGAACAGGTCCATCACAGCTAATGAAATTGAAACAGTTATCAAAAATTTTCCCAAAAATAAAAGTCCTAGAACAGATGGTTTTACAAATGAATTCTACAAAACCTTCAAAGAAGAAATAATACCTCTACTTTTAAAAGTCTTCCAGAAGATTGAAGACACTGGAATACTTCCTTCCAGCTTCTATGAAGCCAACATCACTTTGACACCAAAAGCAGACAGGGAAACAACCAAAAAAAAAAACTACAGAGCAATATCTCAGATGAACACAGATGCTAAAATATTGAACAAAATTCTAGCCACTGGGATACAGCTGTATATTAAGAAGACTGTTCATCATGACCAAGTGGGGTTTATTCCAGGCATGCAATGTTGGTTTAATATACATAAATCAATCAACGTGATCCACCACATCAATAAAAGCAATACCAAAAACTACATGGTCATGTCAATAGATGCAAAGAAAGCCTTTGACAAAATCTAACACCCCTTTATGATCAAAACACTACAAAAAATGGGAATACATGGAAAATTCCTGAAGGATAGTGGAGTCTTTATATAGTAAACCTATAGCCAACATCATACTCAATGGTATAAAACCGGAAGCATTTCCACTCAGATCAGGTACTAGACAGGGCTGCCCACTATCACCATTACTATTCAATACAGTGTTGGAAGTTCTTGTCATAGCAATCAGGCAGGAGCAAGGAATTCAATGGATACATATTGGAAGAGTAGAAGTCAAACTCTCCCTATTTGCAGATGACATGATAGAATACATAGAAAAACCTAAGGAATCCAGCAAGAATCTTTTGGAAATCATCAGGCAATACAGTAAGGTGTCAGGCTACAAAATTAAGATTCAAAAGTCAGTGGCATTCCTCTATGAAAACACTAAGAAGAAGTTGAAATCCAGAAATCAATTCCTTTTACTATAGCAACAAAAACAATAAAATACCTAGAAGTAAACCAAACCAAGGAAGTGAAAGACTTGTATACTGAAAATCATGAGTCACTACTCAGGGAAATTGAAAAAGACACAAAGAAGTGGAAAGATATTCCATGCTCATGTGTTGGAAGAATTAACATCATCAAAATGAATATACTACCCAGAGCCATATAAAAATTTAATGCTATCTCCATCAAGATTCCCACCACATTTTTTAGGAGAATAGAACAAATGCTATAAACATTTATCTGGAACCAGAAAAGACCTCAAATTGCAAAAACAATCTAGAGAAGAAAGAACAGAACTGGAGGCATCACACTACCAGATCTCAAATTGTAATATAGGGCCATTGTCATCAAAACTGCTTGGCACTGGGATATGAATAGACACACTGACCAATGGAATAGAATTGAGAGCCCATATCTACCTTCTTTAGTCGCTTTATCATGAAACCTTGATGAGGGGTTAAAAGAATCTACACTACTCCTACCATTAGGTTTATGATTAGTCAACAATTTGTTTGGATTTATATGTTAACTTTCTTTTCAGCCACCAGGTTCCAGATGCTAGCAGGATGCCAAACAAACTTCCCTGGACAGACAACCCCACCAATGTGTCCTGGAGCTCCCCTTCTCCAGAGCCCTACCCTACTAGGGAAAGAGAGAAGCAGGCTGGGAGTATGGATCGACCTGTCAATGCCCATGTTCAGCAGGGAAGCAATTACAGAAGCCAGACCTTCCACCATCTGCATCTTACAAGGACCTTGGGTCCATACTCCCATGGGGTTAAAGAATAGGAAAGCTATCAGGGGAGGGGGTGGTATACAGAGTTCTAGTGGTGGGAACTGTGTGAAATTGTACCCCTCTTATCCTATGTTTTTTTCAATGTTTCCTTTTTTTATACCCCAAGGATTCTATAATGCCCAACCAAAAAGATGTGTGTACATCTATGTTCATAGCAGCACAATTCATAATAGCTAAAACCTGGAAGGAACCCAGGTGCCCAATAGCAGATGAGTGGCTGAGAAAGCTGTGGTACATATACACAGTGGAATACTATGCAGCTATTAAGAACAATGAGCCCACCTTATCTGACCCATCTTGGACAGAGCTAGAAGGAATTATGTTAAGTCAGCTAAGTCAGAAAGATAAAGATGAGTATGGGATGTCCCCACTCATCAACAGAAGTTGAGAAAGAAGAACAGAAAGGGAAACTAAAAGCAGGATCTGATTAAATCGAGAGCAGGGCACCAATGTAAAAACACTGTGGTGAAGGGGAGGGTGGGGGGACGAGGGTGGGTGGTAGGGATGGGACACAGTCTTTTGGTGGTGGGAGTGATGTTTATGTACAATCCTATTAAAGTGTAAACATTATATAAACCACTATTTAATTAATATGAGAGGTGAAAAACTGATGATATGTCTAGAACTTCTTAAAACACAGACTGAGTCTTTTTAATACATAGGCTGTCTTTGATATGTTCCCTCCCAAAAGCCTAGACCAGGGAGAACAGAAGCAACCGACAACACAGCTATATACAAGATGCTGGGTATTATACCCCAAACCCTATCAAAGGGACTTTCCAAAGTTAACCCAATCACCAAATAATGTGATGATAACAATAACTATCCATTGTCCTCTTGAACCCTATGTCAAAAGGAAACTCACATTTCCACTATAGAGCCTATATCTCCCCCAGTCCTGGAACCTTAGGGTGGGGCCTGCAAAAAATGGTATCATCTGTTTTCCATCTACACCATGCCTCGGCCTCCTGTGAGCTTAATGTGCAGCTTGGCGATACGAGAATCCGGCATGAAGCCCAGCCAGTCTACCTTGGCGTTACTCTCGATCGCACTCTGTCATTTCACAAACATCTCATAAAAACTACAGCAAAGGTGGGCGCAAGGAATAACATCATTGCAAGACTGGCCAGCTCCTCATGGGGCGCGAGCGCTTCCACACTACGATCATCATCTCTGGCATTATGCTATTCCACTGCAGAATACTGTGTCCCAGTATGGTTCCGTAGCCCCCATGTCCACTTGGTCGATTCCAAATTATATTCCTCCATGAGGATAATTTCTAGAACCATCCATTCCACCCCAGTTCCATGGCTGCCAGTTCTTAGCAACATCGCCCCGCCAGATATTCGTCGGGATGCGGCATCATCTAAGTTCATTTCCCACGTCTACGCTCGACCGGACCTGCCAATATACGCGGATATCTTCACCCACCCTTTCCAACGCTTGACGTCTCGTCACCCAATCTGGTCCCCTACACCTACACTGAACTTCTCTGTTCCAGACTCTTGGAAACAGAGTTGGCAGTCAGCTGAGGTAAAGAACAAACACCTCATCACAGACCCCTGCAAGCATCAACCCGGCTTTGACCTAGCACGTTATGATTGGGTCCTCCTCAATCGCTATGGAACAGGCCATGGCCGGTGCGCCGCTATGTTCCATCGCTGGGGAGCCAGAGACGACCCGAACTGCCCCTGTGGCTACAGACAGACTATGACCCACATAGTCAACGACTGCCACCTCTCCAGATTCAAAGGAGGTCTCGAAACTTTACATCAGGCTGTTGACTGGCTACGGAAGAAGGGCAAACACTAGAAGAAGAAGGGTGGGGCCCACTTTTCTGCATGCTGCTTTCAATTCAAATAATATTGCATCTGCCTATAATCAACACAACAAGTGCCACCCCAGCATGCTTCCCTTCAGACTGTGACCAGAGACTTCAGGTGTGGAATGACAACTCTTCAGCTTCATCACTCGGGTGAGACCTTTCCTTTCATAGTATTCTCTAATTACATTCCAGGTGTTCCACTCCCCAATAAAGTCCCCAAACCTAGATATAGTCCAGGTCCCCTGAGACAGAGCATAGGTTCACCCGTGCCCATAAACTAGGGGAAAAATATATGCCTGAAAGCAGAAGTACACAAGAGCATGCAGGGAATACCCCCCAACACTTCATCTGCACTATTACAGTCTTTAGGTTCTTGATTGTTCAACAATTTGTTTTTCTTTGTATGTTAACTCTCTTTTCAGCCACCAGGTTCCGGATGCTGACCAGACTTCCCTGGACAGACGACCCCATCAATGTGTACTGGAGCTCTGCTTCCTCAGAGCCCCACCCTACTGGGAAAGAGAGAGACAGACTGGGAGTATGGATCAACCATTCAACGCCCATGTTCAGCGGGAAGCAATTACAGAAGCCAGACCTTTCACCCTTTGCAACCCACAAGGACCCTGGATCCATACTCCCAGAGGGATAGAGAATGGGAAGGCTATCAGGGGAGGGGGTGTGGTGTGGAGATTGGGTTATGGGAATTGTGCGGAATTGTACCCCTCTTATTCTATGGTTTTGTTAATGTCTCCTTTCTTAAATTAAAAAAAAAAGATTGTGTAAGGTAAAAAAAAATTTATTTACTCCCTTTTGTTGCCCTTGTTGTTTTATTGTTGTAGTTATTGTTGTTGTCATCGTTGTTGGATAGGACAGAGAGAAATTGAGAGAGGAGGGGGAAAGACACAGAGGGGGAGAGAAAAATAGACACCTGCAGACCTGCTTCACCACTTGTGAAGTGATTCTCCTGCAGGTGGGGAGCCGGGGACTCAACCCGGGATCCTTATGCTGGTTCTTGCGCTTGGTGCCACCTGTGCTTAACCCGCTGCGCTACAGCCCAACTCCCCCCATTTTAGCATTTCTTTCTATAACAGCACAAATAAAGAGATTTGATATTCAGGAACTCTCCCACATTTGGGGAGGGAAAAAAGCCATTTAATGTGCCCCAGAATAGTGAAATTATGCATGCATACATAAGGCTTCAGCTCAACAAAGAAAAAGTATAGTAACTGGGAGTCAGGTGGTAGCGCAGCAGGCTAAGCACAGGTAGTGCAAAGCACAAGGACAGGTGTAAGGATTTCGGTTCGAGCCCTGGTTCCCCACCTTCAGGATAGTTGCTTCACAAGTGGTGAAGCACGTCTGCAGGTGTTTGTCTTTCTCTTCCTCTCTCTGTCTTCCCTTCCTCTCTCCATTTCTCTTTGTCCTACTCCACAACGACAACATCAATAATAACTACAACAATAAAACAAGGGCAACAAAAGGGAATAAATAAATATTTTTTAAAAAGTATAGATACTATGTAAATATGGCATTTCATCATATCATTGACTTCCTCCATTCTCATCCTCTCTCTTACATACACAAACACACACACACACACACACACACACACACAGTTTTCTTGGATGACCCATTCGAAAGTTAACATCAACACTAAATATTTTTGCAGTAATATCCTAAGAATTATATTCTCATAGATACTATCACACATGATTAATATACATAACAAAATTAGTAACAGGTACATAAGATCTAATGTAAATATACTATCGTTCATATTCAGATTCCCCCAATTGTCCCTCAAATGCCTTGTAACACTCTCCACACCATTTCTCAGGTCAAATATTTAATGAATTAACTCACCATAATTGGCTATTTCTCTTCTGTCTCTTTTATCTAGCACACCTTGCTTCTTCCCCCAATTCTGATTTACTTTTTCATGATACTTTTTAAAGAATTCACACCTTGGTTCCAGGTGGTGGTGCACCTGGTTGAGCACGCATGTTGCAATGCATAAAGACCCAGCTTCAAGCCCCATCCCCACCTGCAAGGGGGAAGCTTCATGAGTGGTGAAGCAGGGCTGCAGGTGTCTCTTTGTCTCTCTATCCCCCTTCTTCTCAATATCTGGCTATCTCTATCTAATAAATAAAGATAATTAAAGAAGCAAAAAAGCATTCACACCATTATACACACACACACACACACACACACACTCTTCTATACATACATACATACACACACACACACACACACTCGTATATATCTGATCTGGTCTGGTTTATGAAGGTGCCAGGGACTGAACCTGGAACCTTAGAATCTCAGCCATTAGTCTTTTTGTATAATCATTTTTGTATCTTCCTGGTCCCTCATCAAATGTTTAGCAAACTTTCCAACATACCACTTTTGTCTGATTGCTTCCTCATAATTAAGTCTAGGTGAACTATTTTTAGCACAAATGTCATATGAGCGATGTGGTGACTTAATTACTAAACCACAGTAAATGGGGTCCATATCAAGTTGTTCCACTGTTGGTGATACTAAGTTTGATCACTTTTATAATTTTAAGAATAGGGACATTCCGATCTCCTTTATGAAGATTCTTTTTCTCTAGAGATCAATAAAAATTCTGTAAGGTGTTATTTTGGGTTATGTGCTTGAGCCCATTTTAAGCAAATTTCAGCAATCATTGCCTGAATGAATAAATACAAAGGTAGAATAGAATTTTAGTTTTTTATTTCTATCATTCTCCCTGTATAGAGTAGGTACCATTCTTTTGTAATGATCAGCTTCCCCTTTAGCACTCTCTGTGCCCTACTCTCATTTTCTGAGATTACCATGGGCTCATAATTTCAATAAATAAAGTAATCTAATGCTCGAAAACTCTATTATTTTTGGTGTTCAAAACTTTCCAGCGAAAACTATTTCAGTCTGGATTTTATATTCTTTGAAATTATTTCACTGACTTTAGAGCAAATTCTTGTTTTTTGATAGAAGATATTATAGAATTACTTTTTTCCTTTTCTGTACTCTCTAGAAATGGATGTGGTTAGCCCTGTTTAATGAACTGATAATAAAGAATTCTCCATCTTCAAGGGACTGGGGAGGTACACCCAGGTGACTGCACACATTACCATGTGCAAGGAACCCAGGTTCATGCAGCAGTCCCCACCTGTCGGATGAAACCCTCACAAATAGTAAAGCAGTTCTATAGTTGTCTCTCTTTGTCTTTCCCTCTCTACTTCCTTTTCCCCTCTTAATTTCTCTCTGCTCCATGCAATAAAAATAAATAATAAGTAAAATATTTTTTACAAAAGACTTAAAATCTATAAAAAATTCCTGCTAGATTTTCAGCTGATCAATAGAAATCAAAAGTTGGATATCCTAATTGACCCATGCTCTTAAATTTCTGACCAAATGGGATTATCACATTTGTAGTATTTTATTTTTGCCACCAGGGGTTTCACACCTGCCTGATTCACTTATTTCCATTAGCCCCTCTCCCACGTTTTTGATGAGAGGTAAGAGTAGAGAGAGAGAGAGAGAGAGAGAGAGAGGAGTCATTCCTGTACTGCTCCACTGCTCATGAAGTTTTTCCCTTGCATGCTCCCATGTGATAGATAAGGGCTCAAACCCAATTTTGATAAAGTATACACTCTACAGGGTGAGCTATTTCCTGACTCTAATTTGTAGTATTTAATAAAGTAATTTATATACATTTCCATTTTGTTTTTAAGTTTGGGGTCGTGTAAGTCTCACTGAGGAAAAGAGACGTCTAATCCTTTCCATGATGACTATTTGGCAACAACAATCTTTAATGTCTCGAAAGAGTATGTATATAGAAGCCATAACTATGTGAGATCTGCAATAAATCCATGGACAAAGCGGGGAGGAAGATAAGTAGAGATTTACTGAGGTGTCACATTTCCTACTGAGCACAACATTAAATTCGGCAATTCACATCACACTCATTAACATTTATGTCCTGAGTCTTATCGCATATAAAACTTAAAATAGCATCCTGATGCTTAAAACAAGAACATTCAGGGAATAGCACTGATAGGAGACTGTTATCATAGTGGAGTACTATTTTAAAATTAACAGTTTGTTTCCTCATATCCAGAACTGTACAATTGTTTTAAGCAAGAAATTTAAATCATTACCTTCCCAACCTTGTTTTCTCTGCAAACAGGAACTAGATCACTTGCTATTCATTCTTAACTCACCTTACAATTGATGAGATAATGATATTTCACATGTGAATGCTATCTTTAAAATATGAATTTAATTTAATTAATTTCTACAGTCTGTCCAGACAAATAAACTATTAGAACGAGAGGCAGTGGTCACCTTGGTTGAACACACACATTACTACATGCCAGGACCATCTGCTGGGGGGACCCTTCAGCAGGTCTGCAAGTGTCTATCCTTCTCTCTCCCTGTCTACCCCTACTCTTACTATTTCTCTCTGTCCTATCTAACAAAATGAAAGGAGAAAAAAAAATTGGAAAAAATGGTCACCAGGAATGATGGGTTTGTAGTTATGGCCCTGATCCTCCAGTGATATCTCTTGTAACAATAAATACATTTAAAAAAAAAAAAAGGGAAAAAGAAAACAAACAAGCAAAACTATTGGATTGTCAAAAAAGCCATGACATATTTTTCTGGTTTTTAATGCAAAAAATGTGCCATGGCCTTTCCAACAACCCAACAGTTGGTACTGGAATACCCTGATACTAAAAACTCATAAGGACATCCCTCTCAAAATTATAGCATCTGCCAGATAGTTCATGTAGATAATGCACCTGCTTCTTGATGTAGACAACGTAGGTTTCATCCCAGCCCCCCCCCACAGCACTAAAGGAAAGTTTGCTGTTCTAGTATCCTCCCTAAGCCCTAATTCGGTCTCTTTTTTTTCTATCTCAAAAAGTTG
The DNA here is from genome assembly GCF_950295315.1 of Erinaceus europaeus. Lineage (NCBI taxonomy): Eukaryota > Metazoa > Chordata > Mammalia > Eulipotyphla > Erinaceidae > Erinaceus > Erinaceus europaeus. Next base: position 37,290,332 of record NC_080165.1, read on the forward strand.
GCCTCTGGAGTAGTAGGACCTGGTGGCAACAAAACAAACTACAGAATATTCTTGATGAGCAAAGACACAACTGTGTCACCACAAATAACAAAATATCATCAGCAAACAAATTAAAAGCATAGATCGACCTGTCCACACCCATGTTCAGCGGGGAAGCAATTATAGAAGCCAGACACTCAACCGTCTGTACCCGATAATGCCGTTGGTCCATGATCCCAGAAGGATAAGGAACAGGAAAGCTATCGGGGAGGGCATGGGATATGGAGTTCTGGTAATGGGAATTATGTGGAGTTCTACCCCTCTTATCCTATGGTTTTTGTCAGTATTCCCTTTTTATAAATAAAAACTGTAAATAAATAAATTAATTAAAAAAGCATAATATATAATTCTTAAAAACAACTATGCAGAATTTAGCCCAGGGATGAAAGGACAGTGCAGCATACACAAATTATATCACTCAACAAGATTAAATATTAAAATAATGATCATATCAGCAGATGCAGAGAAAGCTCTTGACAAGATTCAATATTAGGGAGCCAGGCGGTAGTGCAGCGGATTAAGCGCAGGTGGCACAAAGCACAAGGACCCGCGTAAAGATGCCGGTTCGAGCCCCCGGCTCCCCTACTGCAGGGGAGTTGCTTCACAGGCAGTTAAGCAGGTCTGCAGGTGTCTATTTTTCTCTCCCCCCTGTCTTCCCTTCCTCTCTATTTCTCTCTGTCCTATCCAACAATGATGACAACAACAATAATAACTACAACAATAAAATAAGAGCAAGAAAAGGGAATAAATAAATACATATTTTAAAAAACATTCAATATTAATTTATAATAGGGCCTCACTAGAATGGGGTAGAGGGAACATACCTCAACATAGTAATGACTATATTCACTTAACTCATCACTGAAAAACTGTTAAGATCTGGAACAAGACATGAATATTCTCACTACTACTATTCAACACAGTATTAGAAGTATTAGCCAAGACGATTAATGGAAGTAAATGGGATTCAAATAGGAAAGAAAAAAAACTATCACTGCTTGCAAATGTTATGGTAGTATAAACAGAAAACCCTAAACATTCCATTGAAAATTCTTTTAAAAATAATAAGTATATTGAAGTATGAAGCTACAAAATTAACACACACACACACATACACACACTACTGTACTTCTACATGTAAGTGGTAAACTTAGAAGACATGACTTAGTACCAAAACTCTCAAAACCTTGATCTAGCCTGGAAGCAGAGACACTTTGGGACATCATGTTTTCTTTCTCTACATCTCTGTTTAGTCCCTTTCTGAGCCTCCAAATGCAACGGGGAAAGAGTAAGAGTAATGTTAAAAGGTACTCGGTGCCTTGGACTGTGGGAAAGCTGAAGCAAACCAGGTAAAGTGAATTCCTGTAGATGAAAACAGGTAAAGGGAATTCCTGTAGATGAAACCAGGTAAAGGGAATTCCTGTAGATGAAAGCTTCTCAATTTGCTTTGACTATAATTCATCTTATGTATGATATAGAGTGACACAATGTACACATGGAAACAAATATTTTGCAAAATCTGATAATTTATACTTTATTTGTGATATTTTTTAAAATGCTAGTCAAAACCATTACACTGATTTCATGATTTACTTGTGGGATAAGCCAGAAATTGAAAAATGTACAGTTGATCTCTGAATGACTGGGGTTTGAGCTACATGGGTTTATTTCTATGTGGATACTCTCGGAAACAGTAAAGTTATGGAATCAATAAACACAGTACAGTGCTACAAATATATTTCTCTTATAATTATTAATAACATTTTCTTTCCTATAGTTTACTTTACTGTGTAATACAGTATGTAACACATGTAAGATACAAAAATCTGTATTATCCAACTGTTAGATGCTACCAGTAAGGCTTTTGATGAAGAGTAGACCACTAGTAGTTAATTTTAAGCAGAGGGTGGGGGGTAGTGTCAGGATTATATGTGGATTTTCAAATACACAGAGGGGTCAGCTCCTCTCACCCACACATTGTTCAGGGGTCAACTGTGTTTTGTGCTAAATCAAGCATATATAATGATCGCATTTACTGAAGACTCATGTCTTTTCATGTCCAAGCAAATCCATGTATGGGACTACACAGTTGGTAGTTCTGTAATCCGAGAGAACGAGCTTTGCCACTACTATTCTTCAACACAGCAAACCTAGTGGGTGGTATGTTGATTTACTTACTTTCCATTTCTAGCAAGAAGTCAAGAATGCCAGGCATACAATGGATTAATAGTAAGCATTTTCTGCATGAAGTAAAGACCATCTAGTCTGTATTTTTGACTCAGGGAGGTTTTCAAATGAAATAGTGTTTTACTAGCCTGTATGAGTATTAGTAACACTATTAATAGATTGATTCAATTAATAATATTGGTATTTTAAAAGGAAGGAATTTTTTTAGAAAAGAGTACTCTGACCAAGGCAAATGGACCTTTATTAAAATTTAATGTTATTTAAAAAACTTTGAATTTATATATTGAATTTGCTAATAACTGTTATTTTGTTATGAGAGAAAGAATTCACTAAGATGTATTCTGTAATAATTAAAGTTTGAAACAATTCTTTTCCTAGGAAATAACAATAGGCAGATGCACTGCTCCTCTGCATAAATCTCTTTTGATTTAAAACTGTTATGATACTCATTAAAATAACTGAAAGAATTACTACGTATAATTAGTGAGCTAGTTAAGCCTAAGGAGCAAACAGTGGCTCTTCATCTTCGTGGCATACTATCCTAAACCTGAAACTTCTGCCATTTTTCAAAAGGTAGTAAACTATATATAGTGACAAATTAAATATTTAAGTAATCAGTAGACTGAGAACTGTATCTTTCAACATCCCTGGGCTAATATCAAACTACAGCAGAAAGATACAGTTGGGAATACTCATTTCCTATGAGTGTCTAACTGCAGGAAAATAACAGATAGTCCATGGATGATAAAAATTCCATGCAAATAACATGTTTGCTATGGCATGTAAGATATACTTGTTGAAATTATAAGAAGTATATAGGAAGGCTAATGAATCATATTCACCAACAAAATTACACAGAGAAGTAGAGAATGTTCTAGGTAAGCTCAAAGTGGTCACATGACTTCCTAAAAGACAGATAACAACTGAGCACAATCAGATTTTGATAGTTGTTTCCAATGTTTATGAATAGCAGGCTTACATTATGGTGAGGTTATAGCACACATTTTTCACTTGTGTTTCTGGTTGCCAATTTGTTTCATGTGAAACATTTTTGACATGAAGATAGATATTTCCACTAGAGCAATACAATCTAATTAAATCTAACCCTAAATTTAATTCTGAATGTAAAAAATATATAGTTTCATTTAGAAAATCATCACAAATTGAATGACTCCCTCTTTGAAATAAATGCTCCAATTTTTTTTTTTCTTATGGCACTATGGAGGATCAGAACTTGATACATTTGATATTAATGACAAGGAGATAGAAAACAAAACGAGGGAGTCGGGCAGTAGCACAGCAGGTTAAGTGCACATGCATGAAGCATAAGGACAGAAGTAAGGATCTGGTTTGAGCCCCCAGCTCCCTACCTGCAGGGGAGTCACTTCACAGGTGGTGAAGCAGGACTGTAGGTATCTATCTCCCCCCCTCTTATCTTCCCCTCCTCTCTCCATTTCTCTCTGTCCTATCCAACAGTGACATCAATAACAACAATAATAACTACAACAACAATAAAAGAAGGGCAACAAAAGGGAATAAATATTTAAAAAACAAACAAACAACCCCCCCCCGAAAATGTGCTATCAACACTTTGATTATGAAAGGAAGCAGCACAGATAATTTTAAAAGGAGAACCTAGAATTACACTACTCCTTCCAAATTACTGTGAATTTCTACTACTGACTTGGAATAAAATGTCCAAAGCTCAGATTTTTTTTTTTTTAAAGGAGAGAGATCCCTATATTTGTGGTAGTTGCCAACATGTAAATGATGCTGTCTTTGGATGATTTATCATCAAGTTTAGTCTGAGAGCAAAACCACTGGCTTGTAATTTTCATATGAAAATGTTCATTTTCATTAAACAAAGCTCTGGTTTTTGGTACATAGCCATTTATTCACTTTATAAATAACTAAAACGTGTTGGAAAAGAAAACCATGAAGATATTTTCATAACTTACAATTTGCCTCAACTAAGTCCTTGATTTTCCACTGAGGTTTATCTTTTACTTTTCTGTCACTCATTCAATACCGGAGACCATGCTTCTCAACCTAGGACTCAACAAGTACTCAAGTCCCGCTTGCCTACTTGCCTGTCTGAATTAGAAAAAGGTCATCCTTCTAATGTGGGTCTCCTAAATGTGCATTTCAGAAAATTATGTCTACATTTTATATAGACATATTTTTTTTGTGACTCATGGAACAAGATTTCTTTTTTTTATTTTTTTTATTTTATATTTATTTATTTATTCCCTTTTGTTGCCCTTGTTGTTTTATTGTTGTGGTTATTGATGTCGTCGTTGTTGGATAGGACAGAGAGAAATGGAGAGAGGAGGGGAAGACAGAGGGGGAGAGAAAGATAGACACCTGCAGACCTGCTTCACCGCCTGTGAAGCGACTCCTCTGCAGGTGGGGAGCCAGGGCTCGAACCAGGATCCTTATGCCAGTCCTTGTGTTTTGTGCCACCTGCACTTAACCCGCTGAGCTACAGCCCGACTCCCACAAGATTTCTTTTTAAAAAACAAAATGGAAGCTCTTTTCCCCCCCTCACCACCATAAGCCAGAGCTGAACAGTGCTCTGGTTAAAAAAAAAATACAATAATGACAACAATAAAATAAAATTAAAATAAATAAGTAAAGAGAAGCTCTTTCATGCCAGTTATGCCTGCATGACATTCTGTCCTTCGGTCCTGACAGTGGCAGCACTGGGACATGCATTTGAAAACATGATTCATGTATGCTTCATCTCTTTCACTGTCATCCTCCCCATTTTATTTAAAGTGTAAACATTTTTCATTCCTTCATATAACCAAAATAGTCAATCAAGAAAACACAGTTTATGCTTATACAATTTAAAACCATTCCATATACAATTGGATTTTCTTAACCAACATTCTCATATTCATCGTCATGTAACCTGTTCTCCCAACAAAATACATTTTTATTAGCTAAAGTTTCTTTTACCTCTTTCACACTTAAGTATGACCATGCAATTCTCACAGGAAATACAAGTAAATGAATTTTTTTTAGATCAAGACTATTTCCTATTTATTCTCATTTAAGTTTAGCCTAAGAAATTTCCAAAATAATCACCCTTTGATAACATGTTATCATTATGGCTTCTATTGTTGTTAGCATACTAACTATTTTGGAACATAGAGGGCAAGTTTTAAACACTTAACATACAGATCAGGTTTATTTAGATGCTTATATAGCTATATAAAAACCATTTTTTAAATCTTCAGTTATACTAAAATGTTACTTAAAATCCAGAACTATCTTGTAGAATTTCTTACTAGTCTCTTTGTATATACAAAGTTTTTATCTTGAGAGGATTGATCTAGAAATATATTAATGGCTATGCCAGATAACTGATTTTGAAAATTAAAACTGAGTATCATTCCTTACAATGACTACATCTAGAAGCTACTAATATCAAAATATTTGTGTAGACATCTGGAAATATAAGTAGCTCAATTATAGCTTTATTAGCACACTCTTCAATTATAAGAAATTACTAAAAATGAGTATTTTTCAACAATGAAGAAACATCTTAATACAGAGATACAACTGTCCTTATCATAAAATAAGAAATAACTATACTGATAATATAAATTTTAACACAATGAAAAAGGAACAAAAGTGAAATTTCTACCAGAGAAAAGTGTATACCAGTATACAGAATGTCCCAGTTATTTAGCCAGCTGGACGACTACTTGAAGTTTAGAAAAGTTTACCACATCAAGTCCAGTGAATGAACAGAATATGAACTAAACAGGAAATACAGACAAGAGTATACCCAAAAAGTAAATGTACACAGAGAAAAAAGCAGCAGTGTTAGACACATGTTTCCACCAAAATTGTCAAGGGGGTGGGTAGCATTATTTGGTCTAATTTGTAAAGGTTTTAAAAAGCAATAGATTCCAATGAATGAGATAATGGAGCCACCAAAGGATGTGCCTTACCATACAAGTATCCAGATCTTCCAAACGTTCTATCTCTGTGAGCTCCTCCACAGTAATAAGGGAACGTTTCACTGGCTTCTCTTCAGCCAGTTCAATCTCTAACGAGTCCTGCTGAGGAATGGTCTTGCCACGTCTGTTGAAATGATCAGCCTAGATGGTTAAGAGGTGAACAAGAAGTTAAAGCAGAGGCAAAGAAAGTGCTGGTTAGCTGAGTTCCTAAAGCTATCTTCTAGGAGATGGCTCAGTTAGAAATTAGATCTGTAGCAGATTAACAAATTCTTTTTAAAATTTTTATTTTCTAATGCACTGACTTTAATTTTCAAAGCAGGTCAACAACTCCTAATAAAATCAACTCTTCTATTATCTTTCCTGGAAGGTCAGTGTGTGTTAAGCAGGAAATTATAAAACCTCTCATATCTATGGACAACTAATCTTTGATATGGGGGCCCAAAATATTAAATGGAGCCTTTTCAACAAATGGTACTGAGAAAATTGGGTTGAAACATGCAGAAGAATGAAACTAAACCATATCATCTCAAGACACAGAAAAGTAAACTGCAAATGGATCAAGGGTTTGGACGTTAGCCAGAAACCATAAGATTTTTAGAGGAAAATATTGGCAGAACTCGTTCAGATCTAAGTTTTAAAGGCATCTTCAATGACTCAAGTCCATTTGCAATGAAAGCAAAAACAAGAATAAACTAATGAGATACATCAAATTGAAAAACTTATGCATCCATCTAGATCTGAGCTCATATTCTGTGGTCATGAGTAGGAACATTCCATGCTGCCCCAGTATCAACTCATCTTCCTCAGGTGTAGTAGAGTCCATGCTCCCTTTGGAGGATGGAGCATTCTCTACCATTGTTGATCCAAGTTGAGGGCAAGGTCCTATGGGGGCCCACAAAGGGGTCTATTGTGTTGTTCCTGATAGAAATGACCGGTAACAATGGAGAGAGGGATTTATTCGAGTTCCAGGCCCATCATGTTTGTTTGGTAATCTCAGGATTCCCCGATTAGGGCCCCAGCTGATGGAGTGGCCTGATAGTGACTAAAGAGTCATCGTTAAAGTATGCCAGTCTCTTGCCCTTACTCAACTTTTGCAGTCCTTGCTTTGATCAGGTTAGCTTTGGAGTGAGTGAGAGAACTGTAATAGGAAGTAGGTGAGGAGGGTATCTAAGTCTAAGTGGACACTATTTCATTATGAACTTGATACTGACTCACTACAGACTATTGTGTATTTTTGCTTTCAGGTATATATTTTGCCCTAACAATTATTTCTTTTACAAAGCAGCTAAGTGCTCTTCTTACAGTCCAAACCAGCAGAATTAATATCAAAACTAAAAACCAAAGGTATATTCACATCACTGTATTTCAATTGCAAAAGAACATGTCAATGCTTTCTGAGTAAATTATTTAAAGTACAACAAATTCATGAACTTAAAAGGTCAGAGTTTTCAGTGAAGTTCTCATGCAGTCATGTTAATACAATGCTCATTATTTGTGCTATGGAGAATACACTTTAAGGCAGTGTAATCAATAAATTTCTGTGAGTAATCCATAAATTGCTCCTATAAGGATGATCTATTGATTTTGTTCTTGATTATTATTAGAAAAAGTCTGATTTGGAAGCAGTAAATAAGAATGCAACTTTTTAATTGTGGCATAGATTAGAAATGAGTATATTTTAATTTTTTCTGGTATAATTTTTTTTTTTAATTTCCAATTACTACAAACCAACACATGAGTAAAAAAGGCCCAGGCCCTTTGGAATATAACTAAAATATGCCTACTAGCTATCTACAAATCGGAGGATCTCCCAACTCTTCATCTGCACTATTCCAGCCTTTACATTCATGATTAGTCAACAATTTGTTTGTTTATATGTTAACTCTTTTCAGCCACCAGGTTCCAGATGCTACCATGATGCCAACCAGACTTCCCTGAACAGACAACCCCACCAATGTGTCCTGGAACTCTGATTCCCCAGAACCCCACCCCACTAGGGAAAAAGAAAGGCAGGTTGGGAGTATGGATCAATCTGTCAATGCCCATGTTCAGCAGGGAAGCAATTACAGAAGCCAGACTTTCCACCTTCTGCATTCCACAATGACATTGAGTCCATACTCCCAGAGGGTTAAAGAACAAGAAAGCTATCAAGGGAGGGGATGGGATATGGAGTTCTGGTGGGAAATGTGTGGAGTTGTACCCCTCTTATTCTATGGTTTTGTCAGCATTTCCTTTTTTTTATATTGAATTTTTTATTAAAATCAAGTCTTGACAATATATTTAAAATGACATGTACCATGAACAAATATAAAAAATTCTATGTGTAATTATTGGCACAAAGTTTATTATTAAAAGATATATATCTACTATGAATATATCTAATTTCCTATCAATAATCTGGAATACCTGAGTTTTAGTTGGTTTTCCAGATAGTGTGAAACATGTTTCATCCACTTAATAAAGGACACAGTCCATCTAGTAGGGATAACTTTGGTTAACAGATGTTTCCAGAGATCATATAGAAATCTCAAATGGGATTAAGGTTTATCTTCAGAGGTTTTACGTTTCCTTTTCATAAATAAAATAAAATAAAATAAAAAGAAGACTGTGGCCATGTCTATATTATTCTACAATCTTCTCTAGGCTTCTTCATTACTGATCTAACACTCTCTTGTAAGCACCTGTTAGTGAACCAGCTACAGTGTATGGGCAATATTTTAAGGGGCACAATTGAAGATGGCTCCTATCTTCTTGATTTTATAGAAGAAAAAAAAAGAGAAAATATTTTCCAAAGTAAAAATTTCAAAATACTCATGTAGCCTACCTTATAGAGAAGAAATTGTTACTGTCCCACTGAATCTGGTGTTCTCTTGTATCATTTAACAATTCAACGCCATAAAAGTAGGTATGTCTAGGTTATCTAGTTAATCTGAAAATTTTCTCTGGAGAACATATCACAATTTCCCCTAGGGAATTCTAATGCATTATATTGTTAATAAGTCTAAGACATAACTAGTAATAAATTCATAATCTGTGCCTCATACTACTTCCTGGAATTAGAGAAGCATGAAGTTTCAGATATACTTCTCATATGTGCGTATGGTAGAATTATAGTAATCTACCATAGTAAAGAAAGATATTCTATAAGAATAAAAATAATTTTTCCACCTTGATTATATCCAAGAGGTCAGGTAGGGCCCTCACCAATTATTAATCACTAAAATATTCCATTTTACTATGATACTTTTCTTTGGACTTTGAATATTTTCCAACTATTTTCAAGAATAATGAACTCTTGACTAACCACATCAAAGAACTACAAAATGATCAGAGATACAATAAGGAATATATTTTTAAAAAATCTTAAATTTAGATCTCATTCTTAATATCTTTGTCTACCAAAACTTTTGACCTGCATCATATGGACAATACAACTTCAGAATGTTATTTCCTCTGGAAGAATTATAGCCTAATCTAAAAGGGCTGGTAATAATGTAAAGAAAGGAGGGAAGCTAGGATCATGACCCATAAAGTTACAAAGAACTCCTATGTAGCCAGTGCCTATGCTGCCTCCCAACAGGATTAAAACAGGAAGTTCTGCTCAATATGTCCACACACTCACCAGTTTGTGATGGCAGTGTGAGAGTGCATCCAGAATTTCATCCACAATTCGATCAGACAAGAAAGAGGCCACTGTCAACTTCACTTCACTATGTGAAAATCAAAAGCAGCATTTTCATTTGTGCAAGGGGGAAAAAAATCACTCTTGATGTTATGCTGATAAGGTTAACTATGATTACATTTCTGTCTTTGGAAATGCAGTTAAGAATGTGTCAACAGGGCTACAGGACTAAGAATTTCTAGAAACCAACTTTAAACACTGCCATAAACACATAGGTAGTAAGACTTTTTTTTTTTAAATAACTACTTTCAATACTCAAGATTTAGTAATAGAGATAAAAAAACAAACAAACAAAAAAACATCTGGATGGAGACAAACATAACAGGAACCATCTGTTCCATGTAGTAAGGAACAATTCATCCATTGACATAGATGAAAACAAACTGGACTGGAGTAAATTAAGAAAGTCTAGTCTGGTTGTTAAACCTTAATTATTACTTTAATATGTATAATTCTCTACTTGGAAAAAAAAACGTTTACCAACCAACTGATACTCTATATTATACTGCTTCTACTTTGACTGACCATCTTATTTTGAATATTACTGAATCACTGCTCTTTTGCCTGTTGTGAATAGAGGTTACCAAAATGTTCAGTTTTAATATTTTTTACCTGACTTTTAGAAAAAGATTTATTCATTTTATTTTTGAGAGAGAGAGAGAGAGAGAGAGAGAGAGAGAGAGAGAGAGCCTGGAACAATACTTAGCTTAGCCTTATGTCAGTGCTAAAGACTGAGCCTGTGCATGTAAGTCCTGTGCTCTTACCTGCTGAGTTAGCTCCCTGGAACCTTTTTTTTTAAATTTATTTATAAAAAGGAGACACTGACAAAACCATAGGATAAGAGGGGTACAACTCGACAAAATTCCTACCACCAGAACTCCATATCCCATCCAACTTGAAAAATTACCCAGATAACAGAAAAATGATCTATAGTTATCACAAAATACATGACTTAGCCACTAAAGTCAAATGACTAGTATTTAGCATTTTAGCTTCTCTGTATTCCCAACAATTCAGTTTCTATGTATATTTTCAGCCTGTCTAACCCTTTCTAAGTGTACATGTATATAAATTTACATAAAATATATTAAAAAAACCTACACACAATATATTTCAAAAGTACATTTTTTGAAGAGATATATGCTCACATCCTAACATTGTCTCCTAAGTATGCTTTTGAAATTGCCAATTTAAAAGCTTTAAAAAAAAAAAACAAACTAGTATAGTCATGGGCCCTTTGGAATATAACTAAAATAGGCCTACTATCTCCCCCCCCCCCCAACTCATCATCTGAACTATTCCAGACTTTAGGTTCATTATTAGTCAGCAATTTGTTTGGCTTTCTATGTTAACTCTCTTTTCAGCCACCAGGTTCCAGATGCTACCATGATGCCAACCTGACTTCCCTGGGCAAATGACCCCACCAATGAGACCTGGAGCCCCAATTCCCCAAAGCCCTGCCCCACTAGGGAAAGAGAGAGACAGGCTGGGAGTATGGATCGACCTGTCAATGCCCAAGTTCATCAGGGAAACAATTACAGAAGTCAGACCTTCCACTTTCTGCACCCCATAATGACCCTGAATTCATACTCCCAGAGGGATAAAGAATAGGGAAGCTATCAGAAGAGGGGATGGGATACGGAGTTCTGGTGGTGAAAACTATGTGTAGTTGTACCCCTCCTACCCTATGCTTTTTGTGTTTCCTTTTTATAAATAAAAATAAAAAAAATAAAAACAAAAGCTTTTAGAGTAGGGGACTAGTTGTCAAAATGAAATTTAATCCCAGAGCTAAAATTGAAAGTGTACTTGTATAATAGGTAAAAATTGTTATAATCTAAAAGTTATATTTTACATTAAGATTTCTCTGTCCAAAAAGGTTTTTGTCCCCCCCTCCAGAAAAAGTAAAAGAATAGAAGCACTAAATATTTTATGCTAAAAGCAAAAATTATCGTGGACTACATATAAAAGGATGTTTCCTTAACTCCTGTCTGAAACTAGGTCTCCTGATAGCTATTTGTTCTATATAATAAGATTTATTATATTCAGGTGTCCATGGTAGGATTCACCCAGATGTCTTGTTAAAAATACAGATTATTGGGTTCCAAACCTTGACTGGGCCTGAGAATTTAGTATTTTTAATTTTATTTTAATGAGTGAGTGAAAGAGAGGACAGAGAGAGACAGAGAGAGAGGCCAGAATTCTGCTCAGCAGCTCTAGCTTATGGTGGTGTTGGGGACTGAATTTAAGCATGAATGTCCTTTTGCATAACCAGTATGCTGTCTCCCCTTCACTCCCATCTGAGAATTTAATTTTAACATTTACTCCTGACTATTTTTAGTCATATTTTAGAATTTTGTTTCCTAACAAAACTAGAGAGTCAGTAAGTGGTTTTTATTTTTTGCTCTCCATTCCTTCTATGTCAAATTGTAGCATCAAAAATGATTCTTTAAGATGTAATTGCTTCTGACATCTTAGAACTCTTCTACTATTTTTTTATTGGATGCTACAAATCCTTACTGCTTGAACTTTGAGCTTACAAACTTACCCTGTCAGTTCACGCATGGCTATAAATACATCATACATGCACACACACGTGGTTTGCATATTTTCATTGTACCAGTGCTCAGTATAGTACAACAGAAAACGCAAACAAGGTTTTACTAGAATACTAAACTACATATATTTGTTTTCAGAATTTGTCCATTTTTCAAGAGAAGTGACCATATCTGACAGAACTAATACTCCAGTAAAGGCATCAGAGTGTATTCTACTGGTGAGTCAATTCATTATTATTAAAAAATGGTGTTCAATATATTTTTCTCCTTCATATATAAAGGGATTCAACAAGAATTTTGAAAATGCATATTACAGAACTATAAGTATACATAGCGAAAGGATAAAGTTCATAAAATTACATAAAATTACTAATTATTGAGACCCTTTAAATACTCTGAAAGTTCTAGAAACCCCATTTTTATCAAATTCTTCCACTGACTTACTGAGTAGGTGCTATGATCTTCTATTAAAACACACACACACGCACAAGCACACGCACACGCACACACACCTGTATTTTAGACTGGAGACTATAGGGTTACTTAGAAATCCTTAATCCTCAAAGCTCTGTTTGTTGATCTTTAATAGTTAGATTCTGAGATCATATTTGACATATTATGCTATAGAATCATTTTTCTCTTATACTGTAATTTAGTGTTAACATCACTTAAAACTTTCCACAGAAGAACTACTACTGTTTTTGCCACTTCTAAATACACTTTATCAAATTTATCAAAGTGTCAAAGGAAACCGGAAATACTTCTGAACTCAAGACTCTAGTTATCTAATTTCCTGTCAAAGAAGCATAATGAAAATTAGCTGATTATAGCTTAATACTAGTATTCACCCTAGAGTTTCTGAATAAAAGCTCAGAAGAGTCTGTTGGTGATATCACCTTAGAATATTTATATCTTGGAATATTTTTCAAGCTATACCATATGGAATCCATGTAAATACTCCTGAGTACTGTTAACACACATGTAGTATCCCAAACCCACCAAGAACCCAGAAGGAAACTAAGATGAGGTTATAGTAGGCTACTCTGCCTATTTATAAATCTGCATTTGTTTACAGTAGCATGGTGACAGAAAGCAGACTGGCCTCAATTTGTGGCTTATAAGTGTGTTAAGACAAACTTAAGACGCTGAGGGAAAAAAAGCATTATAAACATGTAGTACACTCTCTAAATCCTTTTTTTAAGTTTATTTTATTTATTTATTCCCTTTTCTTGCCCTTGTTGTTTTATTGTTGTAGTTATTATTGTTGTTGTCGTTGTGGGATAGGACAGAGAGAAATGGAGAGAGGAGGGGAAGACAGAGAGGAGGAGAGAAAGATAAGACACCTGCAGACCTGCTTCACCGCCTGTGAAGCGACTCCCCTGCAGGTGGGTCTAAATCCTTTAAAAGAAGCAGATAACTAACTATATGCTCTTCAGTAATACAGGCATATCAGTGCTCACCTTATTTTGGAAGTGTACTAAACATATGCATTTACACACAGCTATGTTTATATACAGTCGCTTCTTATTAGACATGCTGATACACATTACATATGAATAAAGCCCACAAAAACACTCTTTATAGCTTCCTTGACAGTATTCACAGAAACTATAGATCCTAGGTTTATTGAAATTACAAACCTACCTAATTTTGTTAAGGATATCAATTCCAGACTGCTCCAACAGAACATTTTTAACAAAAGTACGAGGGATGGATATTTTTTCAGTGCTGGCATGAATCAAGTCTTGTCGAATGTGGGCTTTTTTCATCACATTGGGACAAAGATTCTCGGCAGCATCAACCATGGACTCAAGCAAAGCCTGCAATGCAGCACAAGCAGAGGGAAGAGATGATGACATCGTACTAGAAGTGCCTGCCATAAAACTGAAAGGTGCTTATATAAGATTCCTCAGCCCAATTCAGAGAATATGGACACACAGAGTGCTTGGATGCCATCAATGATTCTGAGCTGTCCCAGCGTGGCATGTAACTGTTGGGTGATTACTGATCTTGGGTAATCACTTTAAATCAGACATTTAGCAGATCCACCTAACATTCATGCTGCATCTCAAGTGTTATGACATGATAGCTATACTTGGCACAAAGGCATTCAACATAAAAACTTAAAAAGGCATGTATTAAGTTTTTATGTGACAACTTGCCATACCAGATTGTTCTCTCTGGCACTAGGAAATAAAATATTCCTAATAAAGAAATCCATCTGAACCCCTGTACAATTTTGCAAATCACAGAAAACTCAAAATTAGGATGAGAATTCAAAAAGATCTATCAAACAGCAATAGTAGAAAGCCATAGAAATGACTTCCACTCTAAAACAAATGCTTTAGTAATCTGTAACATTATAATTCTTATAATAATAAAAATCATAAATAGCAACATACAAAATGCTTAGAGCATTATACAAATACCATTAATAACAGTCAAAACATACTTTTGTAACATTAATGAATTTGAAAAATCCTATACACATTTTATTTTTTTAACATGAGTTCAGGGAAGCTATATGACTTGCCTGAGATAAATAATATGGCTGGTGGATGTGCAAAGAAAGAGCACTGAAATTAGTGTCAGACTTAAATTTGAATCCTAGCTGTGTGGTTTTGGTCTATGTTACTGTTCTCTAAATTTTCTTGCCTTGTCACAGTGCAGAGGAATAATGACAAACTGTTACAGAAGTAGAGTGTTCAGTATAGTATAGCAGTGAGCAGACAATACAAGCTCAGTGTATCACAGATACTATTATTCATCAGATTTCAAAGTTCTACTCAGGATGACAAGATCCCCCTTTCTGAGAATCAGGCTACCTCATTACTATTCTAATGTGAATAAGGATTAATGCAGCATTGTTGTAAAAATCTTATGCAGTGGTCAGTCTGCCCATAAATTCATATGCAAGTGACACACACACACACACACACACACACACACTTACACTTCTACTAATAAAGCCTCTCAGATGCTTTGGGATGAACTGTACAGAAACAGCGGGTTTATGAAGATCTTGTGAAAAACAGGAGAGTTATTCATCTTCACAGCACTCTTCTAGTCACTGATCTATTAAGTTATTCTAAGAAAGTTAAATGGAATACAAATAAAGTCATCTTAAGACCTTCTTTTCCTTTCTGGCATGAGAACAAATATACTGTTTTAGAGTGAGTAGCAGTACAACATTCCACCCAACAATGGCCTCAGGTATCAATACTGCTACGTTCATTAATATATCTGACTTGTTAAAAGGTTAGCCTGAGTGATAGTGCTAATTCAGTTGGTATAGATCTTAGGTCTAAAGAGAGATATGGCTTCCAAGCTAAGTTCCAACATAAGATTTCTAAGAAACACTAGTTTTAGGAAAAGAAACCTTTGCAAATCTCCTTAACATCACTTTAAAATTATTTCTAGGGGGCCAGGTGGTGATGCACCTGCTTGAGCGCACATGTTACAGTGCGAAAGGATTTCCCCCTGGTCCCCACCTGCAGGGGGAAAGCTTCATGAGTGGTGAAGCAGGGCTGCAGGTGTCTCTCTCCCTCTCTATTACACCATCCTCTCTCAATTTCTGGCTGTACCTATCCAATAAATAAATAAAGCTAATATAAAAAAATTAAAAAAGAAACATTAAAAAAATCATTTCTAAGGTCCCTTTCTGTTCCACAAATCCATGACTGCTTAAATTACACCCAACAAAAAAGGAATTTTCACTTCACATAGGCATTTAATTCATATGTATTTATTTTAATTAATTAATTTTTGCCATCAGGGTTATTGCTGGGCACCAGTGCTAACATTATGAATCCACTGCTCCTGGTGGCCATTTTACCCTTTCTCCTCACCCCTGCTATTGTCCTTGATAGGACAGAGAGAAATTGGGAGGGGAAGGGAAGACAGGGAGAGAGAAAGACAGACAGACCTGCCTTACTACTTGTGAAGCATTCCCCCTACTGCAGTGGGGAGTGGGAGCTTGAACCAGTTTCTTGTACAAGGTAATATGTATGCTTAACTAGGTGTACCACCACCTGGCCCCCTCAACAAATATCTTTCAATGGGAAATATGTTCATATAAAACTGCACTGAAATAAAGAAAATTGTAGGCTCTGTGCAGAAAAGTGAAATTTATTATAATCAGGGTTGTAGCCAAATAAGTCTCTATTTGGTTGATGGAAAGTATGGAGCTAAGGAAAATAACATAATTTTCAAAATTGCAGTCCAGGGTTCTTTATTTCAACAGCTAAAGAGATTATAAAAATAATTACAGTAGAAAATATCACAATATAATATTAAAACTTGTTACTTTGACACAAATTATAAGATCATCCCAATAAGCTCAGGGTAGTTGACCATATAGGGTCCCCTTCCCCAAATCTCTGATGAAGTGAGCAAAGCTACCCTAAACTACACAGTCCATGTCATATGACCTCTAAATTAATATGACTCTCATATATAATTCAACAAGTACTTTTCAGTTAGTCCCTTACTGCTACATCTTATATGTATTGCCTGCAGCTCTTTTCTAGGTCACCAGCACTTACCAACAATATTATAATACAGTACTTTATATTCTACAAAGTAATTCTATTTCCTTTGACCAATGTAACAACTCTGAGTGAAGTAGATTTGAACAAGCCCATTTATAAATGAAGAAATTAAGGTTTGGAGGAGATAAGTGACTTAGCTGTGGTCACTCATCTAGTTATTGGATGAGGTGAGATGATACTTCAGTGCCCATTCAAGTTTCCTACTCTGGCCTTCTAATGTCTACCTCCAATGTTCAAAAGGGCATCACTTTCCTAGCTCTTCAGTGCCTACTATTTGTGTACCTTTTTCCTGTGAAGTAATGCTACCTTAAGCTGCAAGGGTGACTCATGGTAGCAGGGTTGGTAAAAAAACATCAGAAAGGATGACAGGGTAAATCAGCAAAGAAACCACTGTTATTTCTTGCACCCAGTCCCCCGGATCATGTCTGTAGAGTATTGCTTTCTAAGTCCATGGCTTTTTGTATATCCACAGCTTCAGATCACTACCTATTTGGCAATGAATTCTCAACCAAAGGCCCATTAATACCCACCTATATAATACAGATGTATTATAGCCTAGTAAAAGTTTCTACCTGGATATTCTACCAGGAAAAGATTAGTGCAACATGCTCCCACTTCTCCTTTCTCCTACCAAGGGAGTTTGAACCCTGAGTGAAATCAATAGCATTCAAGGCTGAAAACAGATAATCTAAAAGTTACCAGAAAAGGAAAAGAAAAGGTTACTTTGGGAGTTGGGTGGTAGAGCAGCGGGTTAAGCGCAGGTGGCGCGAAGCACAAGGACCTGTATAAGGATCCTGGTTCGAGCCCCCGGCTCCCCACCTGCAGGGGAGTCACCTCACAGGTGGTGAAGCAGGTCTGCAGGTGTCTATCTTTCTCTCCCCCTCTCTGTCTTCCCTTCCTCTCTCCATTTCTCTCTGTCCTATCCAACAACAATGACATCAATAATAACTACAACAATAAAACAACAAGGACAACAAAAGGGAATAAATAAATATTTTAAAAAAAAAGAAAAGGTTACTTTATGATAAAACATTCAAATCCACTTATCCATCTATTTTAACTTCAGGAGTAAAAAATGTTATGATCAGGGAGTCGGGGGCTAGCGCAGCAGGTTAAGCACCTGTGGCGCAAAGCGCAAGGACTGGAGTAAGGATCCCGATTCAAGCCCTGGCTCCCCACCTGCAGGGGAGTCACTTCACAAGCCATGAAGCAGGTCTGCAGGTGTCTGTCTTTCTCTCCCCCTCTCTGTCTTCCCCTCCTCTCTCCATCCTATCCAACAATGAAAGGCATCAACAACAACAATAATAACCACAACAAGGCTACAACAACAAGGGCAACAAAAGGGGAAAAAATGGCCTCTTGCAGTGGATTCATGGTGCAGGCACTGAGCCCCAGCAATAACCCTGGAGGCAAAAAAAAAAAATGTTATGATCAAAACACAGTAAAACAGGCAATGGCCTAAAACAGACCAGTTCAGAGAAAAGCCATCTCTTTTTAAAGAAGTAATTCCTCTAAACTTACTGCTTTCTTCCCCAGGAAGTTTGCTAAGACTGACTCATTTTTCATTTGCTTTATTTTCTGAAATAATATTTTTAAATGGTTCAAAGAACTATTTGAACTTATTCTCCTCCAGTATTCAAAATGCCTTTTCCTGACCATGATACAGATCACTGAATATTAAGAAAAGAATTATCCTGCTCTTAGAGCAAGAGCAAGATAACCTTGCATAAGGAAGCTCACTCTAACAAGTTAAGTGACTTGTTCAGAACAAACAACTTACCAAGAACATAAATCAAGGCTTCTTTGCCCCATTTTTTAAAAAAAAATTTACTATAACAAAATATTATTTTTTTAAAAATAAGCAATTCATTTTTAACTTTGCCAGCATGATGTTAGCTTTAGAGAATTTGAGAAACAGAGAAAGAAACCTCCCAACCAGGAAAATTTGATTATTAAATGAATAAGGACAACAGTTTAGTTAAAAAAAAAAAAAAAGAATATTGGTTGCAGTAAAAAAAAAACAAAACAATGTTTTTCTTACATAATTTGAAGAAAATCAAGGCTACATAATTAAGGACAAATGAGGAATATTTTAAAATAGTGAAATGATATTATTTGTCAGGCAAACTAGAAGAAAACAGAAAGCAAAGTGCCTCTACTGAAATATCAAAATGCACATCCAGTTAAAAGAAAATTAACAAGTAGCACTGAATTAATGGAACTGTGGGTGAGGATCCACTATGATCCATGCCAGATGTCCCCAAAGGGAAAAAAACAAGAGAATGCATCAAAACCAAGAGAGTGAGGAAGAGAAAAAACAGACCATTTGAGAGTCTGGGATTTGAGAGACAGTGAGGTCAAGAGAAAAACATGTCATGACACTTGCAAATAAGGAAACTGTGATGGATGAAGAACACTTACAACATTGACAAGGGGCTAGAGAGGTCAGCATAAAACATGTGGGGAGTGTCTATTTACAGGAAAAAAAGAAACTGGTTCAAAATATATTTACATTACCCGAAGTTGTAAAGAAATTTAAATGGCAAGAGTTAATTCTAAGATTTGATGCCTTGTGAAGGAAATGAATATCACTGGGTTTGTGGCTTAAACCAGTTGAAACAATTGACAGTAGAAGCTGTATGACAGGGAAGCTCCTGTTTCAGTGTTTGATGTTCATAAGTATTAGTCAACTCTTTAAATGTAATAAGTTCTAAAATGTACTTAAAAATATAGACAATAGATATAAATATACAATTTGCAAAAGAAGACATGCATAATAAAATTATTTTATCATCATTTATTAAAGAAGACATAGTGGGGTTTTTAACCCACTACACTGATAAATATCAGCAAGTGATATAGGTATAGGTGAAGAGGTGGCAAAACAAGTGCCTACACAAATAGGAAGCAATAAGCAAAAAAACTATGAAAGTAGGAAACACACACACACACACATACACACACACACAAACTGTAGACATTTGCTCTAGTAGAATTAAGCAGAAATTAGAAAGTAAATTACTCTTCAAAATCCTTCTAATATCCTAAGTCGTAAGAGCATTTAGAGCACGTTTTGTTCCAATATTTGATCTATTCTGATTCCTGTCACAGGGCTCCTGAAATAACTGGAGTTTCCTGCTTGACAGAAATGTCGTTCTAATGAAGCAACTTTGGGTGTATTTCTTGATAAGAACTGGTCAGTGGAAAATCCAAGCAAGATGTTTTTCAGCACCACCCTCTATTCTAATGAGAAGGAAGATGAACTATTAATGATAAGCATTTCATAAAATCCCCAAAGAGTGGAGTTCTTGAAAAGCTTTTAGGTTCTAGCTTTTGGGAATAATACCTCCAGAGTGGGCATGGAAGCACCAGGGCCCTTCCCACAGATCTTGTCCCATGTAGCTCTACATCTGACTGTTAATCTGTACTCTTTATCACATCCTTTAGTAAACTGGTAAATATAAATTATGTTTCTTTGAATTCTATGAGTCAGTCTAGCAAAGAAATCAAAGCAGGAGAGATTGTGGGAATCTCTGATTCACAGCTAATTGGCCAGACATCTGAAGTGGAGACACGACAGTCTTGTGAGATCAAGTTCTAAACCTGGGGAATCTGGCATCATCTCTAGGTAATTAGTGATAAAGTTGAGTAAAACTGTAGAACACCCAGCAGGTGACATACTGAACTATTTGGTAGAGGAACATCTCCCTCCCCAACCTAGTGACCAAAGGTATCAGAGATTCTTGTGAAATAGTTGACCTGAATAGTGCACTTCATCATGTGCATGACTCAGGTTTAAGCCCTGCCCCAGCACACTGAAGGAAGTATCAGTATTTAGGTTTCTTTCTTTCTATCGCTGTCTCTATATAAAAGGGGGGGGGGGAAGTATCATGAATGAAGTACTTACTATAGATGTAAGTAAACAAGAGAAATGTCAGAGGATTAAGGTTTTCCAATATAATGGAATATCTATACAATGAAGAAAAAAAAATACTATGTAAACATTTTCTGGCAGGGGGCAAGGGGATAGTATAATGGTTATCCAAAGACTTCCATGTCTAGGCTCCAAAGTCCAAGGCAAAGTCCCTGCACCACCATAAGCCAGAGCTGAGTAGTGCTCTGGTAAATAAATAAATAAATATAAAAATATATTATTTGCTAATCTAGACCTTTTTTTTTTCAGTGCTGACTAAGCTCTGGCATGATGTCAATATTCTTGACTACTTCATTCATTCAGAAAGAAAGAGAGCGAGAACAAGAGAAAGACCAACATCAAAACACCAGAGCTTCCTCTAGAGTCACAGTACCTCCCATGAGATGCTGGGGCTCAAACCTGACCTGTGCAAATGACATGGTATGTGCCCTACCTGCTAAGCTATCTGTCCCACTCCAGTCAAAAATTGTGATGATACTGTAATGAATATGAAAGCCTACTAATCAGTATTAAGGTATGATCAAATATATATGAAATTACGTGTGCAGACACAGAACCTCTGAAAATTCACTGAGCTACTAAGAAATATATATATGTGTGTGTGTGTGTGTGTGTATATATATATATATATATATAATTCATCTTGGATTTCAAGTATTTTTTATTTTAGTTTTTAATACTTGATGATACTGTTTAAGTTTTCCACAATGAGTAAGTTCTATTTTCTAGCAATAAGAAATTATCAAGTAACAAGATTATTTTGTTTTAGAAAATATTTTTAAAAGTATCCTCTGTGGTCCAGGAGGTGGTGCAGTGGTAAAGCTTTGGACTCTCAAGCATGAGGTCCCGAGTTTGATCCCCGGCAGCACATGTGCCAGATGTCTGGTTCTTTCTCTCTCCTCCTATCTTTCTCATAAATAAATAAAATCTTTTAAAAAAAAGTATCCTTCTTACATATTTCATATTTCATGGAGGAGAAAAATAAAAACTCCAAACAAAACTCTAAAATTACCAGTCCTTTCCTACTCCTTTATCTCTGTTTAAGTTGGATACAAACATGGTTAAATAAAATTAAAGTGACACAGATTCTCTACATTATATGTACAGAGCACAAAGATTTAAACTTCTATGTGATCTACACTTTCTTACTCATTAACTTAGTTTACAAATAATAATTAGCATACTGCCAAGTTGTCTTTGAATTGTACATCAAATCCTTCTAGGCTGCAGCAATTAAGGTCTCAGAAAAAAAATATCAAGTACTTACAGAAATCTGGGTATATTTTTATAAACCATTCTTGGACAGATGGTCTGGAAATGATGAAATTTTTCTGAATGTGGAGTTTCTTTTGGTTTCATTGCTTTTAGAGTAACCTTGTAAGAAAGCTGCTCTAGGATTACCCTATTTGAACTTCAGTGTCTATCTCTTCCTTCCGTCTCTAATCTCTATATCTATCCCTCACTCTCCCTCCCTGCCTTCTTTCCTCTCTCCTTTCCTTTTTATGTCTCAAAGAATGAGCCTGTAGACAGGTCTTTGCTACTTTGGGAAGCTTCATTGTAACTTCATTATAAAATCCCATTCCTAGTCTTTCAACAAGCTCTTTACAAGGACTCTATTTACCTATTCTCTTCAGAAATAGCATCCAGGCATCTTTCCCATTCTGAAAATTAAATTTAAAAGCAGAATTTTTTTCCCCTAAAGGAGACAGACTCTTTCTGCTTGAATGAATGGAAACTAATCATTCCCTTGTCAGTGACAATCTATCACAAATTAAGTACATTTAGCAATTTACCATCAAATTAAACTGAATCTGGAAAACTTTACTTGATATTATTATCCAAGATTTTTTTTCAATACTTATAAAAGATGGTGAAAATACAACATTCAATTTTTGCCATATGTGCACACACACACAAACCTATAAAATATGCCACTATGATATGAAATACTATGACACATTGGTAAGTCATAATGATTACTTCTATTTCCCAACATGATAAAACCTACAAACCTTTAGTTGTTCATCTACAACTCTTGTAACTTCTCCAGCCATTGATTCCAGTGTCTCCTGAATTGGGCTGGATAATAAGCCACTGGCTCCTGCCCAAGAAGCACCACCAACATGGTATAAATTCGGTAACAACTGGAAGAAAAAAGCAAAGAAACCTCTCTGCAATTACACAGATATTTAAATACAGAAATCATTGCACTCAGTAACAAACAAGTGAAGAAAGTCTAGAGATTATCTGTTCTTAATCAAAGGTTCTTTGTACAAATAAATAAACCTGGGTCCAAAATGCATGGTATAAGAAAGAAATGTAAAACGGAGACCCCCCCCCCCCAACTCTTCATCTGAACTATTCCAGCCTTTAGGTTCATGATTAGTCAACAATTTGTTTGGCTTTATATGTTAACTCTCTTTTTAGCCACCAGGTTCCAGATACTACCATGATGCCAACCAGACTTCCCTGGACAGACAACCCCACCAATTTGTCCTGGAGCTCTGATTCCCCAGAGACCCACCCCACTAAGTAAAGAGAGAGGCAGGCTGGGAGTATGGATCGACCTGTCAACACCCATGTTCAGCAGGGAAGCAATTACAGAAGCCAGACCTCCCACCTTCTGTACCCCATAATGACCCCAGGTCCATACTCCCAGAGGGATAAAGAATAGGAAAGCTATCAGGGAAGGTGATGGGATATGGAGTTCTGGTGGTGGGAACTGCATGGAGTTGTACCCCTCTTATCCTATGTTTTTTTCAGTGTTTCCTTTTTATAAATAAAAACAAATAAAAAAATGAAAAAGAAATGTTTAGCGGTGAACTTAATGTAGACCATATGCATCTTGTTATTCAATAATGCTGACATTATATAATGTTATACCTTAATGCTACTTCAATTAAATAAACTCACTCAAGTCCAGCTTTGAAATCACAGGCACAATACATTCATTACTCCTTTGTGCCTGTAATGTTCTTATCTGGGGTTTGAGTGTATTTGACAAATCTGCAGTGTTCCTTCTAACTCATAATACTCAAGTGATTGAAATTCTCATAATAGAGTAAAGACAGATCCTTAGTTTTTTGATTTACTCTTAGTCCTTTTACTAACTCACACTTTGAGGATTAAATTTTAATTTGAGATCAACTTTTTTTTAAAAGTGACAAGAGTGGGAATTTCATCCTCAATTTGGAAGTAAAATAATTTAAAATAAGCTGGTACTTATTTTGCTTTTGTTTGTTTTTTTTATTCACCATGTTTTATTATTGGTCATTAGCATAGGTATAGGAGACAATATATTGATTAAATTTTATTTTGCAACTTGGGAATAACCTTAGAGTTTAGTAGAAAAGTAAAGAAAGGCTTTTGAGAGAGTCCGCATATCAAATACACAGCCTATATATTAAAAAGATTCAGTTTGTGTTTTGAGAAACTTTGAGACATCAATTGATTTTCCCCCTCTCATATTAATTAACTACTGATTTATATGTCTACATTTTGCTAGGAGTGTACATAAACACCATTCCCACCACCAAAGGACTGTGACCCATCCCTCCCGCCCACTCCCACCCCCCACTGTCCCAGGAAGCTGCATGTCTACCCCTCACCACTGGGTTTTTACTTTGGTGCCCTACTTACAATTTGATCAGGTCCTGCTTTTAGTTTCCCTTTCAGATCTTAGTCAACTTCTGTTGATGAGTGGAATCATCCCATACTCATCTTTATCTTTCTGACTTAGCTCACTTAACATTATTCCTTCTAGCTCTGTCCAAGATGGGTCAGAGAAGGTGGGTTCATTGTTTTTGATAGCTGCATAGTATTCCATTGTGTATATATACCACAGCTTTCTCAGCCACTCATCTCCTGTTGGGCACCTGGGTTGCTTCCAGGTTTTAGCTATTATGAATTGTGCTGCTATGAACATAGGAGTACACACCTCTTTTTGGTTGGGTGTTATGGAGTCCTTGGGGTATAACCCCAGGAGAGGAATTACTGGATCATATGGAAGGTCCATGTCTAGCCTTCTGAAAGTCCCATAACCTAGATATACACCAGTTTCTGTGAGAGAGAGCTTATGTGCACACATATCCATAAACTACTGCAAAATATATAACTGAAAGCAGAAGTACACTAGAGTTTGCAGTGAGTACCTCCCTAACACTTCATCTCCACTATTCCAAGCTTGGGATCCATGATTGCTCAACAAATTGTTTGGCTTCGTATGTTAACTCTCTTTTCAATCACCAGGTTCCAGATGCCACCAGATGCTGGCCGGGCTTCCCTGGATTGAAGACCCCACCAATGTGTCCTGGAGCTCAGCTTCCCCAGAGACACACCTTACTAGGGAAAGAGAGAGGCAGACTGGGAGTATGGACCGACCAGTCAACGCCCATGTTCAGCGGGGAAGCAATTACAGAAGCCAGACCTTCTACCTTCTGCAACCCTCAATGACCCTGGGTCCATGCTCCCAGAGGGCTAGAGAATGGGAAAGCTATCATGGGAGGCAGTGGGTTATGGAGATTGGGTGGTGGGAATTGTGTGGAGTTGTACCCTTCCTACCTTATGTTTTTGTTCATTAATCCTTTCTTAAATAAAAAAATTTAAAAAAAAAGAAAGGCTGAGTAACTCACAAAAAAAAAAAAAAGAAAAAGAAAAGTAAAGAAAGTTGGAGTTAGTTCCTTAAATTAAATTTCAAGGAAGCTTTTAGTAACATTTAAACATATATTGCTTTAAGTGGAACTCACTGTTTTAGAGTTCTTAGCATCACGCATGAGTCTTTCCGCTGATTTTAAATCTTCCTGAACAGCCTCCCCTCCACAGTTCCGTAAAGAGTTGAGATGATCTTGTACTTTCACACATATTCTGTCAATCATCTGATGCAAGCCATAAAAATGACAGGAGGCATCATCAGATAGGAGGAAACAATAATAAGTAAAGACAAAAAACTCCAACTGGCATTTTCTAAAATGCAGTTTACTGTAAATTAATTTTTCTATGCATATAAGTACTCTTTGAAAACATTAATTCCAAGAAACCATAGTCCTATTTTTATGACATGCATCATGTAGGTCAAAAGTGAATACTTCCTGGTGATTTGGAATCTCAGTGACATTTTGTTAGACAGTAATTCCCCTTCATTAATTTTTATTGAGTACTCACTGTATCAGACATATGCTAGGTACTGAGGAAGTGGTTAAAAGAAATGTAACTCTGAAACTGTGGTGACTGCTACAAAATGATATCCATACTCAGCTTGATCTTCATATTGTGGAAACTAGAATATTCTGGAAGTTAATATTTTTTTATTAAATGAAACTATATCAAGCCAACAAATAATTAAATTGAAGTTTCAATGTTATATAGGTAATAATAAAGTAAACACTGTCTAGTTTCTAGTCTACTTAGGTTTCTCTCTTACGTTAATTACATCTGAATAATTTTTAGTTGTATCCTGGATTTAAATGTAAGACCCAAACAGAAGTGGCAGATCACTGTTGTAAACAAACAAAATATTACAAAAGGGTAACATCATGTTCTTTTATATTTGATTTACACAAATAAGTGTGAAGAAAGCTGAGAAATTTGGGAAAAAATAGCTACAGTGTGATTTCAAAAGTTTCCTCAAAATTTTGATTGGAACTACAATCTGTCTGTGCATTTTAAAAAATAAGTATTTCTTCAAAGACTTTACATCTCAAGAGTCCCAGCCCATCTAACATCTGGCAGAAGTCTGACCTATCAATTTTCTTTTTAGTTTAAATTCATACTTTTGAATTATTTGTTATAGCAATTACTAAAGCCAAAATATATCCTCATCCCCCCAACATACACACACCAAATTTCTATTATTTTAGTAACAGTTTTATAAAATAATAGCAATCAAAACACCTATTGTCTTCACACAGGATCAGGAATACTGAGATTGACATATATTAAGGACAATTCCAAATCTATAAAGTATACTGAGGGGACATGAGTGAGCTATGTGGGGATCCCCATAGGAACACACACAAAATAATTATGAATAATGCTTCACATACTGTATTCTATCCTGAGTAAATTCTAAGGTTGGAGGTTAAGAGTCATCTCTCTCTGTTTTTATAAAATGCCATGTGAGAACTCACCATATGTTTTAAAAACTCTTAACTGATATAAATGCTAATTCTTCTATGCTCCTTGGAACAAATAAAACAGCTATCAATAATTCATGTATTACCAAGAATGAATTCTTCATTTTCAGAGACAAAATAAGTGGCGCCACATACTAAGAAAGGAACTAAAATACTTCTGAGGTTACAAAGGTATTACTTGAGATGCATGTGAATGTAGCACTATTAAGTTAATTATCTTTACTGATCATGAGAGACCAAGAAGATAGTTGAGTTGTGTGCCATTAAACATTCACCAAAGAAACAGTTTAAATGAATTCAACAAAATGGTTCATAAGTAGAGCATTTTTTATCTCTTCTAAAAGCACCATAAAATTTTATTCTTCAGTTCAAATAAGGCATAAAATCATACAAGTCTCAAAGATTTTTTCCAAACATACTGTTGTTAAACTTTTTCACAGGCAACAGAAGTGGGCTTCTAACTTAATATAGACTTGCAATTCAGATGTCTCTTACAATAAAGAGCTCAAGGCTTGAAAAAAAATTTAAACTATTTAAGATGATGAGAAATGTTTACAAAGAGGGAAAATTGGGGAAAAGTGCTAGACAAAAAAATCTGACAATCAGTGAAAAAACCAACTTAGACCTCTAATGTGTACAAATGTGAAAACACATGTTTGTAATCTAAAAGACTATCATCTCTTGGGTTACCTCATCAAAGACCTAACTAGATAATTAGACGCTAGTTCTTTACCTTACTCCTTACCCCAGAGCCTAACCCTTTAGTGTTCCATTTTTCAAAAGCAAATGAATAAATAAACTGTTTACTGTTACAGTTTGAGGAACTCACTTCTGAAGAAATATATTCTATCATCACCACCACCATCCTCCCCCCCACAGACCCCTTTTAACACAGCACTGCTCTTTTCTGGCCTATGTGGGTGCCTGGGATTGAACCTAAAACCTCCAAACCTCAGGCATGAAAGATCTTGCGTATCCACCATGTTCCCGTCCCACTCTTTTATTCTTGAACAGGGTCTTTTGAGTCCTAATAAAAAAATATGCCTTCCTATATACCAAAAATGAACTTCTTACAAGCCATTTATAGCCTTGAGGACAAAATAATGATATCTCTTCCAAGCAAGTTTTGTATACAATGGAATATAACTACCAATTCTATCCTATTGTTTTTCTTTTCTAGTCTTACATTCCAGTGCAGTTGAATTCATCATCCCTACAGTGACATGGTCCTGTGGTCTCTACACATTTTCCCCAACTCAAGTCACTTCTAATTCCACTCTTCCATTTAGAATGTTTATAAAATATACCTCCCCCAATAAAGCAGATTTAACACAGAAGTCTGATATGCTGAAGAGAGCTGCTGACTTCTTAAGCAGAAATTACATTCCATGGAAATCTGTTTCACAATTAAAAAAAACATGGTATATCCTTCAGGACAATATGGATGGGACTGGAGGTGAGTATGCTCTGTGAAGTTGGTAAAGAGGTGAAAGACAACTACTTGATGACTTCACTTATATGTGGAATCTAGAGAACTGAAGCACATGAGCATACAAAAACAAGTAAACAGTCAAGCTGTCTGTGACTCTGTGAAAACTATGGTGTTTACTTTTGAGAAGGTGAGAGCACAGAACTCTGGTGGTGGCTGGGGAGTGGAACTGCACTCTGTAATATTATAATCTTGTAAACCACTACTAATTCACTAATAAAACTTTTTTAAGTGAGAGAGTAGTAAAGTTCTGGGAGTTATATGAAAATATGTATATGAAAGAAAGAATATGCTGAGAAGAGCCCTACACAATAAAATTATCTTTTCTTTCTCTTTAAGGATGAAAAATCTTCAGAGTACAATTTGACAAAAATACAGGCTATTTAGGGCTATTTTAATAAATTTTTATTAGAACAGCCCTGTTCATATAGATATTGATATTGTCAAAGCCTATTTTTTCTTTTTTAACAACAGTATAACTGAGTAGTTTTCACAGAGACCACATGGGCTATAAAACTTAGAATATTTACATTTGGGTTGAGAAAAAGTTTGCTGACCCCTGGTAAAAATGGTTTATAGATGGAAAAGAAGAGATCAAAAGCAGAGGTGAAGTACTGAGTCTTATGAAAACCTTTTACTAAAAATAAAAGACAAGTATGCAGAGATAAAAACATACATGAACAATTATGAGACTTCAACATTCTATTAAAAAATTAAAAAAATAAATTAATCCCTTATGTATGCAGACTTCTGGAAACTTTCATAAGATGTTTCAGAAAAAAATCTAAAATGACTGAAATTATTAAAATCTGAAAACTGCTAGTTATGATGTACTAACAATTTCCCAAAGTGAAAAGGTAGCAGTATACCTATTACCAAATGGCTCTGATAATTCAGAATAATGCTGCCTATGCAGAATAGAATATCCTCATATGCCGCTTGTGTACAATTTCTTCTCTGTTGAGAAGATGGAACTTACTTTTAAAAATTATCATTAAAGGTTGCCATAGTAATTTTTTAGATGGTTAATATTCCCTGTGAATGATGAAAAATAACTAGAAAGACCCTGCATTATGGCAGCTCATAAAGGAAGCCAAGGCAAAAGTTCAATGTAGTATTTTTAACCACTCATTGCTTTTAATGTTAAGCACTGAAAACCAGGAGATAATTGTAAACCATAATGCATTAAGCTAATAATAGTACTATGACAGAAAACAAAATTTTCAGCCATTGTTAAGGTTAAAACAATGTTTTCTTGCTCAAAATTCCTTTATTTGACTATTCAGATTACTCTTTCTTTAAACCAAAGATTAAGAATTGACTAAAGGAGCTAGGGTCTTCTGGCAGGATGGATGGGGATTGGGAGAGGTACCACCTCTCTTCCTTTGGCAAGAGGAGAATGGAAAAAAAAAAAAAACATCTTGAGAAATGAAAGATCTGGGTCTCAGTGTTCCATCCCCTGACCCCACCCCAGGAATATAAAAGGACCCATGAGCTTAAGGGAGGAAGGCAGAATGTTTAGGGAGAAAACCCTCATTCTCATACTGTACAACATTACAAAATAAAGCTTCTCCCGGTCTACACAAAGTGATCTCAAAGGACAAAGTTTTCTTACCAACAAATTCTCTATCAGTCTACGAAGATAAAACACTTTTGAAAATTATATGCTTTTAACTTTTGACAGCTTCCAGTTTAAATATAAACATGAATGATAGGACACAGCAGTTGAAAATTAAATTTAAAATTTAATTTAAAAAGCTGAAAATTTAGTCTGAAAAAATTATCTACTTACCTACTAACCTACTATTGTTTAGCTTTTTCCCTCTTCAGCTTCTAATTTCAGTTTATGGTTTATATATTACAATTTCATTACATACTGTATCTGTAATGATAATTAAGTTTTCCTTTCTAGTTTAAGCTGACATTAACATTTTAAACCAGTTACAAAATTATGATTATGTAATACATACAGAGATATGTAATACGATGCCTTTTAATCCTGTAGTGCAAAGCAAATAGTCCTGAAGTGCAATTTTGTTTTGTTTTGTTTTTGCCTCCAGGGTTATTCTGGTGCTTGGTGCCTGTAACACAAATTTACTGTCTTGGAGGCTATTTTTTCCCCTTTTGTGCCTTTGTTTTTTTTTTTATCATTGTTGTGGTTATTGTTTTTATTGATGTCATTGTTGTTGGAAAGGACATAGAGAAATGTAGAGGAGGGAAAGACAGAGAGGGAGAGAAAAAGACAGATACCTGCAGACCTGCTTCACCGCTTGTGAAAAAACCCCCCTGCAGATAGGGAGTTGGGTCTCAAACCGGAATCCTTACACTGGCCCTTGTGCTTCACAATTTTTTTTTTTTAAACTCAAAATCTGGGTGAAGAGAAGAGTTATGAAGTAAACCAGAAAAGTGTTTCAGTTTCACTGGGGGGAGGTGGCTCAGTGGTAGAACACATAGCTTGCTTGAGAGGTATCTCAGATTCATTCCATAACACCACATATATCAGACGAGGTGCCTTCTCTTTTTACTCTCTCAGTGAAAAAGTAAATCTTTTCAGGGGCCAGGCGGTTGTGCAGCGAGATAAGTGCACATGGCGCGAAGGGTAAGGACCAGCATAAGGATCCTGGTTTGAGCTCCTAAATCCACACCTGCTGGGGAGTTGCTTCACAGGGGGTGAAGCAGGTCTGCAGGTGTCTATCTTTCTTTCCCCCTCTCTGTCCTTTCAACAACGATGATGACATCGATAAGAACAATAATAATAACTATAACAATAAAAATAACAATGGCAACAAAAGGGAAAAATAAATAAATATTATTTTAAAAAAGAAAAAGTAAATCTTTTCTTTTTAATGCAGTGCTTTAATTTTGTAGCTGTGGAAGTCTTAGTGGTAGAGCACAGGACTTGCATGTGTACGGTCTTACGTTTGATCCGTGAAACTATATATGCTGAACAAGTGCTCTTGGCTAGCTCTTTTCTCATAATAAATAAATAAATGTTTACTTAATAAGTAAATAAATCCCTTCAGTTTCTCTTTAGTGCTTAAATGTTAACTAATACATAGAAGCTGGGATTTTATTTCCTATTCATAGAAGTTCAAGGGAAGATAAAGAACAGAATGCCTCCAAAGTAGCAAAATTGATTACCCCCAAGATTTCATTAACTCTTGTCAGAGATTCCTAGTATTTGCATAGAAATATAAAATATACCTTTACTGACAACTTTTAGTTATGAATGCTGCCAATTTAATGCATATTTAGCATTAGCCCATATTTTCCTCACATAATCTGTCATACTCAATTTACATTTACAGCCATTTTCGGAAATTAACTCTTATTGTCCCACTGAAAGTAGATAAAAGTATTTAAGTCATCATCTTTTACACAGGAAAGGTTTAGCTGAGAGTAAGAAGGAAGATGAATGTTCCAGTAGAAGACAGGTCTCTTACCTGCTGTGTGGTGCTGGTGACAATACCTTGCTGTAGACGATAGGCCTGCTCTTGGAGGTATTTTCTAGTCTCATGATTTCGAAGCAGATAGTTTTCTATCTAGAAATTAAGTGCATATATCTCTCAAGAACACATTTATTTCAGCAACAAGTACCACTCTAAATGACAGAGTCAACTGTTCTGCTAAAGCTAACGCTAAATCACACATCTTGCCTGATCCCACAAAACAGATAAGCCTATAACATGGGTATGAGTGTGAAGCATTATTACAGCTTGAGGTTAGAAATTTAATTTGTGACTAATGGGAGGATTATATATGTGTCTCAGCATGTGACAGTGATAAGGAAGTGTTCACTTAACACCAGGGTTAGAGTCTAGGGATTTTTCATCACTAGTATATGTACATAATCTCAATCTTTCTCTTACAAAGTTTTAACCAATAAATGGCTCAAGCATTATGTAAATATCCCTAAAGCATACGGATGGTGCTGTCTAAACCTTTTACCCTTATTACAGCAGATTTGATTAGCACTTAGAAAATACTTTATTTTAAAGTTAAATGGTACAACATTTGAAAAATATAGGCTGGCACAATTCAAAACCAAGTACTAGTTTCATTCAACCCATGAGGCTTTTATATTTTAGAAAAACAAGACTAATTTTTAGCAAAATTACAGGAAATAATAAATGGATTTCCACAGAACATGAGAAATCTTAGAATCGACAATTTCTAATTCTTTTTTATTTATTTATTTATTTTTTTCTTTTTATTTTATAATTACCTTTATTTATTTACTAGATAGAAACAGCTAGAAATTGAGAGAGTATGGGGTGATAGAAATGAACAGAGACAGAGAGAGACCTGCAGCCCTGCTTCACCACTTGTGAAGCTCTCCCCTGAAGGTGGGGACCAGGGGCTTGAATCTGGGTCTTTTCACACTGTAATATGTGCACTCAACCAGGTTCACTACTATCTGGACCTTTTTTTTAATGCCAGTCTTTTATTATTATTATTATTATTATTATTATTATTTTACTAGATAGAGATAGCCAGAAATCTAGAAATCTAGGGGGGAGGTGGGGATAGAAAGGAAGAGAGGCACAGAGTCTTTTTATTTTTTAAATATTTTATTTATTTATTAATGAAAAAGATAGGAAGAGAGAGAAAAAGAACCAGATATCACTCTGGTTCATGTGCTGCTGGGGATTGAACTCAAGACCTCATGCCTGAGAGCCCAATGCTTTATCTATTGTGCCACCTCCTGGACCACAAAAAAAACTTTATTTTCCTGGAAAGCCTGAAAAATAACTTATTATATTTAACAATCAAATAAGCCAAAGAAAGTTTCTAATATATAAAAAAGATGGAAACAGTTCTAGACCAATGGGTCACAGCCCATATGCTTCAATCATCAACTCTCCCAGTCTCTCGTCCCTTCTGATTCCAGCTACTTTAAACTTGTTTCTGCTGTAGCTGTCTGCCTGGGCATCACCCTTGCCATGGCAACCTGCGTTCATTCTACTTCTAAATCAACTTAAGTGGTTCAGCCAATCTGGCTTTAACCAGTTTTGATCCATCTAAGACCCCTGTTGCCAGATTTAATTTAAGCAGTCCAGTCCAAGTCTGGTTCAGTCTATACCCTGTATGGTTTGTCCAGTTTCAGCTGGGCACTTTTCCTCTATGGTCACCATTCTGTTTTGGTTTAGAGATCAATGCCTCTGCATCTTCAGGAAGAATCACATAATGAGAGGGCAACATAATTTGTCTAAATGTTGGACCAAGATACCAGCTTGAAGGAAACCCAAATTCAACAGAGCTATATAAAAACGTATAAAAATTTATACGTTTTGAAGACGTATAAATTCCAAAGCTAGATGCACCTGACTGAATGCACATATTACCATGCACAAGGTGCTGACTTCAAACCTGCTCCCCAGCTGCAGGGGAGACACTTCACAAGTGGTGAAGAAGGTTTTCCCCTTTTCTCTCTCCCTCTCCCCATACTCCCCTCCCTTTTCAATTTCTGTCTGTCCTTTCAAAATAAAATAGAAAAGGAAAAAGATGACTGATGATAGCGATGACTTACAGTGCAAGCACCAAGCCTCGGCAATAAACCCTGGTGGGGGAAAAATAAAATACCTCAAAGCTTTCAAAGCTATGTCCCTAGAGATACTCACTGAATTAATAAGAATTATAGAGGAGGGATGAAACAAATTCTGAGAAATAATGAGGAAATGTATAGATAAATCTGTAATAGATCAAAGGAATGAAGAGTACAGTGGCAGGGTTAAAACACACACACACACACAGACACACACACACACACTTGAGGAGATCACAAGAAGATAGACACCAAGATGAATAAGAAGCTTAGGTAGAAGATATACACAAACATAGAGAGAGACGAAGAGAGAGAAGGAGAAGAAGGAGGAGAAGAGGAGGAGGAGAAGGAAGAAGAAGAAGGAGGAG
This sequence comes from Erinaceus europaeus, assembly GCF_950295315.1. Lineage (NCBI taxonomy): Eukaryota > Metazoa > Chordata > Mammalia > Eulipotyphla > Erinaceidae > Erinaceus > Erinaceus europaeus. Next base: position 37,324,783 of record NC_080165.1, read on the forward strand.
AGTGATAGAGAGAAAGGAAGAAATTTATGGGGCAGGGGATGAGAGAGTTTTGCAGACATCTATTATAGGGGATGTGAAATTGTACCCATATATCAACAACTATATTGTAAACCAATATCCTAAAATAAAATTATTTGGAAAAAATGTTATGGGACATAATCAAGAGGAAGAACATTTGTGTTATAGGGGAATGAAAAGGGGGAGAGTTTGGGACAGGGCTCATATCTAAAGAAATTCTAACTGATATTTTCCCCCAAATTAAAGAAATGAGTGGATCCCAGATTCAGGAGACACCAAGGATTCTAAGACAAATGAATCCAGAACTAAGTTCACCAACTCACATAATAGTTTAAATGGAAAAGACTGAAAAAAAATGAAGGAGAAATAATTATGAAGATTGTTAAAGAAAAGCAGAGTCACTTCTAAAAAAGAAAAATCCCACAAGACTTATCAGTTAATTTCTCAACAGTGACTCTGAAGGCTGGCACCTCAGAGTTGGGTGCTAGAGAAGCAGGTTGGGCCACGTGGAGGTAGCGAAAATGGCCGCCTCACGCAGGTTACTGCGTCTGAACACTGGAGTGAAGTGCTGGCAAGAGAGCGACAATTTCTAATTCTAATGTGGTTCCAGGTAAGGAGGCCAGACAGGGTCTTGAGCACGCACAGCGCTACTGAACCACCTCACTGTCTCTCACCCTTTTATTTTACTGTTTGAAAGACAAAGAGGTAGGTAAGGACAGAGAGAGGAGGGAGAGAGACACACACATACTAAAACACTACTTCACTATCAATAAAGCTTCACACATAATTTTCTTCAGTGTTACCCATGGTGATCTTATGCAGTGCCAGGGATTCATCAGCTTAGAAGGCTTGTGCTCAATTCCTCAACCTCCTCTAGGCCCTATCTATATTTCTATACATAGCAAATTTCCAATAAAAAAATCAAACATTCAAAAGATAACTAGGTTGAGACAAAGCATTCAGGAAGGCTAGTACTCAATTTATGTACATTTAACAAAAATGTAAGGTTAACTACTGAGAATGATAAATAGCTATGATTTCTGACTGATAGTTGCTGTTTTTGCCTGTTCTTAATAATGCCACTTAGCCATTTGACTTTTAATTTGTCACTATAGTTCTCCAGTAAAGAACTTCTAATAGCTGTGTACCTTTCAGTCTAAATACATCTTCATTTTCCATATGCTAAAATGACTATTACTTAATACCAATTAGGAACGATTAAAATACAGACTATAATTATTATCATCCCTAGAAACTGTAAAGTAGAACAAAACATACCTTTCTACTAAGCACAGATGAAGATATTATAAAAATGAAAATATCCCTGAAATTAAACACCATTAAAATGACACCTTAATACCATGAAATTATACTACTTTAATTTCCTCTTGCTATTTCCCAAGAAGTCATCTCTGTACAAGGTGACATTTCCATCAATTTAGAAGTTTTTATTAATGAGAATCCTGCTTGATTCTGTAGTCTAGTGTTGGGTGCTTCTGCTTTGTTACTTATTTTACAGTTGGCCACACCAGAAAGTGGTTGTATGCCAGTTCTGAAATCAGTTTGTTTAGTCATGGGGCTCAGCTCATTCCCAAGGTTGACCCACATGTACAGAATCAGATTTTTTTCAAGCATGTCACGAATGCTTTGCAGACTCTGTCTGGAGTAAATTCTTCAACCATGTCCCACTCCCCACCATCACAAACAAAACAAAACAACAACAAAAACTCAGTTTATTTCCAGGCAAAAGAAGAGAGTTCATTAGGTAGAGTACATGCCTTGCCCTGCATGAGACCCTGGGCTCAATCCTTGATACCATATGAGAAGAACATTGACATCACTAAGGGAGACTCTCTGGGTAAGGGAGAGGTGCTATCATACCTTTTGCTTCTCCCTCTCCCTCTCCCTCTCCCTCTCCCTCTCCCTCTCCCTCTCCCTCTCCCTCTCCCTCTCCCTCTCCCTCTCTCTCTCCCTCTCCCTCTCCCCTTGGCCCTCTCCTTCTCTCTCTCTCCCTCTCCCTCTTCTCTCTATTTCTTTCTCTAAATACCTAGAAAGAAAAATGGTCAGGATAAATCACTCATCAAGCTAAAATGTTTAGATGTCTTTAACATTAAATAGAAATCACTATTTGCATCTTGGAATAACAGAGAACAGGTTGCTTCATCATACCATTCTGGTCCAAGACAGACCTACTTCCTAGGAGCTAAGGAAGTAGGATCTGAGTCAGGTCAACTGGAAAGAGAGGGCACAAAGTATCAGTATTATGGCCTACATGTGGGGCGGGGGTGGGGGATTGTGTGCACGCACTTTATTCTGCTTGTTATGCAGTTTGATGTCTGCCATAAACTTTGAGAAATTCTCAATCATTACTTCTCTCTCAACAAGAGTGTGGTGAAGGAGAGCAGCACTGAAGATCTCACTCTAATATCCAGGTTTAGACCTGGGTCATGCACATGACAAAGAAGCATACTACCCAAGAGAGATATTTCACTGGGCTTCCTTCCATTTCTTTTCTATTTTTTTCTCTTTCTGATATTCTCAGTAAATTGATATTCAGTCTTATATAACTTTCTCACAGCTTGGGGGATACTCTGTTCTGCTTTTACCATCCACCATTTATCTTTTCTTTGTATTTCTACTTGGAAATTTTCTAGTGATAGATCTTCAAGATCATTCATTCGTTCCTCTCAAACTTCTATCTGAAAAAGTCACCCTGGACTGGTGAAGCTACACTAACAGCAACAGCACCACCAACAACAACAAAACAAGCAAACAAAAAACAGGGAAGGATCAGAACCTCCCTAAAACTAGGTGGCTAGGAGTCTTTAATTCTGAAACCAATCCACACTGCATATTAGCAATTCATTAGTTACTGTTAAAACATTGGTTCTCCTGGCTTCTGCTGTGAAAAGTGGTCTGGGTTTAGGTTCATTGTATGTAATTTCTTTTCTTTTAAAAAATTTTTAACTGTCTTTATTTATTAGGGACAGCCAGAAATCAAGGTGGAAGGGGGAGATGAGAGAGAGAGAGAGAGAATGATCTGCAGACCTGAGTCACCACTTGCAAAGCTTTCCTCCTGCAGATGGGGACCAGGGACATAAACCCGAGTCCTTACACATTGTAACACGTGTGCTCAACCAGGTGTGCCACCACCTGGCCCCATTGTATGTAATTTCTATCTTCCCATCACTTCAGTTTCTAGGATGATCATTTGCTATTACCATCAAATGGTTGATGAATATAAGAAAAGTTGTTAATTTTGTTTGTTGTTCTTCTTTTCTTATTAGGAAGAAGGAAGTGAAGGATTTAGAAACCAGACAGGTAAAATCTTTCCTCTCCATTTTTTTCTTTCATCTGGCAGTACCATAGTCTACTTAATTTTCTAAACGTGACTTCCCTTTCCCATATTTTCTTTAGTCAATCAATCATCAAGTTTATAGATTCTGTAGGATTTTATTAGTTTTTCTTTTAGTACCAATATGTATAATTTTGTTCAAGCCTCATTATTTCTCACCACGATAATGCCAAATTGTCTTTCTGTTGTCTGTTTTCATGCTTTAGTAAAAATAGTCATCTTATTTCATGGTGAAGTTGAATTCATTAAATCTTTTAATCTATTCCTCCCCAGATTGTAGGTTAAATCCTGTTTTCTTTAACATAGCATGAAATTCTGTCCTGAAGCTTTCTATACTCTTCCAGTTTCACCACTTAACAACATTTAGTTTTTGTTTTGCTATAACTCAGAGTGATTAGAGCCTGAGAAACTGAAGTGGAACTCAGCAATCTTTTTTCCCCTAAACAAATTCTTCCAGAGATAGTCCAGTTTGAAATTTACTACCCTGATCAATAGATGATACTCAGGCTTTCCCTACCATTGTGCATGTGTAATCTTTAAACTAAATACGGATAGTAGCACCAATGAAAAAAACAAAGTGAGGAGGAAAGACTTAAATGATTCCTCTAATAACACAAGTACATAGGTAGAGTAAGCATCTTCAGATAAGAAATATTTAAGCATATGTAAAAATGGAGAGAAAGGTAACTCTAACCTTAGTAAAAGAAGAATGAGCATACAGAAGATCAAGAGAATCACTCTCCTCAAAGGACAAGTTATAGAACGACAACGGAGAGTCACCAATAAGTGGCTGGTCTTTGAAATGGAAGATAACTATCAACTTCTGGGTTTGCAGAAACCATACAGGCCTGGGTATGGATTTAGACTGATTTATAGACAAGGATAGTGAAAGGAAATCTTAATAATGCACCAAATTTCTTACTGAGGAAAACTTTTATCAGACACGGATGAAGGGGATAAAGCTTATATAAGCTGGCACTCATTTCTACACACTCTTTAAAGGACTGATTTGTTACTAATTCCTAAGCTCTGCATGTTACTATTGTAAGAATGTTATTTTATCAGCATAAATTTCATGACTTGTTTTAGCTTTATTTTACTCCCCCTCCAAACATTTATTATGATCTTCATAGCCACACAAATACTAATGTGAAAAAAATGTTTTATAAAATACAAAGTGTAGTCCAAATACTCACAATTGCTATTAACAAAATCCAAATGTAAATTTAATATAATTAAGCCATGAGTGTTTCAATACCTTCTGCAGAGCCTCTTCTGTTTTTTCAGGGTTTGTTTTCAGAGCTTGAGATGCATCATACATAGGAATTGGCATAAACCTCAATGTGTAGTTCCTAGAGAAAGGAGGTAACAATATGTTTACCTAAACATAACTTCCTACTACTATCTTTAACTCTGCAGTCTCTTTTAAAATAAAAAATGATAACCATCTTAGAAAATTACTAACCATCTTAGGTCCCTAGACTGCAGATCAACTTTAGAACTGAGATATATAGCATCATAAGGGACTTCATCGATTCACCACAACCTACAAAACTGACACAACTTTTAAGAAATCTGACTTTGTTTATTTTTTGTTAGCTTCAAGTTACATCAGAGACCATTTTTAAAATTTTAATTTATTTATTTATAAAATGGAAACACTGACAAGACCATAGGAAAGAGGGGTACAATTCCCACCACCAGAGCTCCGTATCCATCCCCACCCCTGATAGCTTTCCTATTTTAGGGTCATTGTGGGTTGCAGAAAGTAGAAGGTCTGGCTTCTGTAATTGCTTCCCCGCTGAACATGGGCGTTGACAGGTCTAGCCATACTCCCATCCAAAGACAACATTTTTAAACTGAGACTTAAAAGACAGAATAAGATAAAGCTAGATCAAATTTGCAATTTAGGTATTAGTGATTAGGATGACTTGAATGCATATGGGTCACCATGCTGACTATGTGTGCCATCTCCATCCATACCCAAGGCAAATCAAAATAAAACAGTTACTTATGAAACAAGACATTAGGATCCACAAAAGCAATCTGTTCAGGCTCTAGGCTCAAGGATCTTTTAAATAAATATGTCCGTGACAAGCAATTATCTTCAGAAAAGTTAATGGGCAGGGATTTATTGCTTGGCTAATTATCCTGACCTCCACTGGTCCTTGCTATTTGTACTCAATCAACATCAAGTCAGTTGAGCTCCAGACAGTAAATGAAGCAACTGTGGAAATACTGTGTCTGCATTACTTCACTGCTATTGACCAGCTGATGGGTGAGTCATCTTTGTGTGAGAGAATCATAGAACTTTACCTCTTTGCTCCTGTCTTTCAACCTGACTTTGCTTCAGATTGCTACTACTCTAGATTACAGTGACTATAAGCTCACCTACTTGATATTCTAGTACTGAGATGCCCTTCTCTCTCCCACCCTAAAATGTATCTGTTTCTACAACAGATGTTCAGGAAGAAGGATTTGCGTCTCATGGGTACAACTGAGATACTCTCCTATTGTACTGGAATCACAGTAAGCTGATGTGTTTTAGGTTGCTGAACATAGCCAGCACTCACAGTGTCATCCTAAGTAACTTAGGTGGCTTCTACTGGAAGAGTAAATAATACTAGTTCCTAGAATAAAATACCAGTAGCCCTAAAATAATAAAGAAGATAATCATTTTACTAGTAGCGGCAATCTGGATGAGTGATATCCACTGGAGGGAAAATGTTCTTTGTACAATCCCTCAGAGTAGTGAAATGGAAAATAAACAACACAGAAAAAGGTCATTATTTCTATAACTTTAATTTTTTTTTTTAATTTTTATTTATTTATTTATTTTAATATTTATTTTATTTATTTATTCCTTTTAGTTGCCCTTGTTGTTTTATTGTTGTAGTTATTATTGTTGTTGTCATTGTTGGATAGGACAGAGAGAAATGGAGAGAGGAGGGGAAGACAGAGAGGAGGAGAGAAAGATAGACACCTGCAGACCTGCTTCACCGCCTGTGAAGCGACTCCCCTGCAGGTGGGGAGCCGGGGTTCGAACCGGGATCCTTATGCCGGTCCTTGTGTTTTGCGCCACCTGCGCTTAACCCACTGCGCTACAGCCCGACTCCCTCTATAACTTTAATTTTTATCTTAATTATATTTTAACAAAACTGTTTAGCTTAAGTGGTGCCATTTAGCTTAATCTAAGCGATAACACTTTTTTTTACAGGTTTGACTTTTTTTTCTTTCATCAGTTTTCATCAGATCAGTAGTTTATTAAAATTAAATAAAAATATGAAACACTGGCATCTGAGAGTACAGATTACTAAGCAGACTGTAGTCCAGAGAGTCCTGCAATCAGTCCAGAAATAATTGAATATTGTGTGTCTTTTTGGTTTCATGAAGTACAGCCCCAGCTGGAGTTCCTCCAATATCACTAGGATGGGAACTGTAAGCATGCAAATGCAGCCATTCATATTAAAAAAGAAAATCTTTCTACTAAGTTTTCTGGTGGGACAGGAGCATGTAGAGGTAGTTTCTTCAGTCAGATAATGAAAGGTACCAGGCAGTAGGCTATGGTAAGTGGATGGTGTAAACTGCACAATCCATGTCTAGTGAAGGTATATGATGGTATCAACTTTGCCCCTTTGGCTAAAGAAGAATTCTCTGTATTTTCCTTTTTATTTATTTACTTTGTTTTGTTTTATTGCCACCAAGGTTATCACTGAAACTCACTGCCTACATGACAATTTTACCACTCCTAATGGATCTTTCCTTCCTGTCCACCCCCTTCTCTCCCCTCCCCTTCCCACTCTCCCTCCACCCTCCTCCTCCTCTTCTTCATCTCTCCCCATCCCCTCTCTCTCTCTTTCCTGATAGAGATACACAATGAGGGAGAGAGAGAAGAAGAAAAGAGAGAAGCCTTCAGGTCTGCTTCACTGCTTGTGAAGTATCTCCCCTGCAGGTGGAAATCAGGGCCTTGAACCATGGTTCTTATACATGGTGACATATGCACTCTATTGGGTGCACCACCACCCAACCCCAAAGAATGTTCAACTATCAAATCTACAATTGGAGGACACAGACATAATTTACTTCTGCTCCCTAACTTGCTTGAAGAAGATTCTAGAGGTGATTTGCTTTGTTTGAGATCATGTTTGCTAGTGACTGAGCTGAGGGTGCCTAAAACAGATCTAGGACTTTTATTTATCCATGTTGCATATAAGTGCTTATCTAGGAGATCGATCTCATGAACGGAGGGAAATCAATGAAAACAAAGTTAGGAGAACTCCCTCTCTCTTTGGCCAACATATGTACTACCAATCCCTATTTTCCACCCATATTCTGTAATGCTGTAAAACAGATTTTTAGCATTTTCCAGTCATATCTATATTTTTTCTTATCTACTTTATAGAACACCACATTTGACAATAAATCATAATCACAGAAATTAACTGTTAAGATAATTTTAAAAAACCCTTTTACAGTAAGGAGACAAGTTATCCTTGGGAATACCATTTCATTAATTTTTTTTTTCTCTTCAACTTTCTGGACCTCAGTTTTCTTCTTACCAAAGGGTAAAAAGCTGTCATGATGAGCAAACAAATTAAGGCCCAATGGAAATAGACTGTAAAAACCACAAGAAGGAGACAGCAAGGTATCCTGCCCTGTGATCTCATTTGTAGATATACCAAAGATATTATCATTTGGCTCTAGGTCACCATGATAAAATTTAAAAAATCTCAGTGAAACAAGGTACAGGGCTTTTTCCCTCTTTGGCTTCCTACTGTATAAAAAACTAGGATTACACTAGCAGTAATCTATTAAATGATATCACTATGTATAAATCTTAAATATTTTGCATTAAAATTATATATCAAATACGAATGCTTTATTGCTAGAACATGAAATCTTAGCTGCTAAAAATGGTTCAACACAAGAGCAGGGTAGGCAAAATCTTCATTTGTGAAACAAATTCATTATCTTCAAAGTATGACAGAGTGAGATGCAAAAAAAAAAAAGACTATATCTGTAATTTTTATAGAAGCTTGCCTTTAACAGAACAAGCAGCTGGGCCATATTTTAAAATGAGGAGATACACATCAGAAGAAAATGAGTCTTCTCAGGATCCATGACCAGTCAGCAACATACTAACTCAAACCCAGGATTTCTGATTCTCTTCCAATAAATTTCTATCCCCTCACAAGTAGCAGACAGTATTGTGCTATTGATTTTTGTATATTTTTTTTCAGAAAAAAGTAGTGATTAAAACTTACTTTTCCAGAGCAACAGCTATATCTTGAAAGCCTTGAGCAGTAATGTTGTTCTTGTCCCAAATTACAGTTCTGTTTTAAAAATGAAATCACATAAATAGACAATCAGGAGAAGAAATGATTCTTCCATTGAACATAATTCTCTTATAGGCAACTCTATCTAGGTATTTTAATATAATAGTGTTATATGAGTAAGGAATAATGTTTACCTTTGTTTCAAAAACAGTAAGGTTGAGCACTTTTCCCCAACTTTATATTCTTAAGACATTCACTGTTCAAACAATATGAAAAAAATAAAAAACTTAAAAGCAACAGTTAATATTCACTAACTTACCAATAAATTATCTAATGCTTTATTGCCTGAGAAGTCTAATAATTGATTCCTTGGGTACTCTCCCAATTTTGCCTCAGTAATATGTTGGAGGCTGAAGATATTTTATAAATATGCAAAACAATCCTCTGTACAACATAAAATGATTTCAGGTACCAAGACTTTTTCCATTCTAAAGAAAACAGCATTTTGTCCCTTTTCTTATGTTTTCCTAACTAGTCTGCCATGATGTGATATGCATTCCCAAGGATTTTATTCTCCTTGAGGACAAAACCTCAGTTGCTATGAGGTTGTTTATTTTTATCATTTTATGGGGGAGTATGGCTTGCAGTATATTTATTGACATGTAGGAACAATTTCTCAGCTTCCCATAATAGGTATCTGCATGACAGTATTAGTCCAAATTTCAATACTTTTCCATCATTATGTACTAGGACTCCAATACCTTCTCCACTCTTTCTTTTCCCCTCCTACCTCAAGAGTTCTTTGTTGTGGTGCAGTACAACACACCCACAAAAATCTATTTTTCAAAAAAATAATAATACTTTACTTTCAGGATATGAATACTTCAGAGATATGTTAGGATTTAGAAATTCACCTGACAAACAAAATAGTTTTTATCTGGATAATTTCAGCCCCCTAAGTTTTTAAGTGCTTTCCTTCCAAGCCTTTACATATATCCTAATCTGCAGTGTTTTGGCTTTTGGATTTAGTTTAGAGAGTATATTTAGGTTCTGTCTTAAGCTGGAGAATAAAGGAAATTTAAAAACACCCCTCTTGAGAAGCAAAGTAGAATAATTCTTGTGTTGGAGGTATAGTGGTGAACATAGCTGCCTACCAAAGTAGATTAACTCTTGATTCACCCGACTGCTAGAAGAGGTAGCAACCAGATGTTTTGGGAAGTGCTACAGATGAGAATCACAATACATAACAGCTTACACCCAATATAAATCAGCCTTTGAACAGCGGAGTTCTTGTATCCCATTAGCATTGGCAGGAGTGGTTGGGGGAGATAAGACATTGGAAACAAAACCAGGTACAAGAAAGTCCCTTCTGTTCTTCCTTCTGTCTTCTCTGTTGTCTGCTCCTTTGGCACAGGCTACACACCTACTTCTATTTCTCACAGACTTCCCACATCTTGGTCAGCTGTCAACACTGATGAGCAGCACAAAACTGAAATAGTTCTCAGTCAGGCTTACCTCATCTTGGAATTCTTTAAGACAGTTTGAAGGAATGACTATGAGTAACGTTTGAACTATCCCAGAGAGAGTGAAAGTTTCTTTCAACGGGGTGGGGGCTGAACTTGAACCTGGGTAGTACACATGGCAAAATAGTGCACTACCTAAGTTAGTTATTGAGTTGCAGGAAAAGTCACAACAAATTTTAGCATAGGAAAACAGAGAAAAATACAACAACTTATTTTGTTGTTGTTTATTTATTTTGGATAGAGGCAGAGAGAAAATGAGGAGGGGGGAGATATTGGGGAAAATAGAGAATGAAACCTGAAGAACTGTTTCACTCTGCTTAAAGCTTTCCTTCTGCAGGTGGGGACCTGGGGCTTGATTCTGTGTCCTTGCACACTGTAATGGTACACAACCAGATGTGCCATCTCCTGGCCTCTGTCATGACTTTTCTGACAGCCCAATATTTTGCCAGACCACCCCAGTATTTTGACAGAAGACTTGAAAATGTTGCCTCTGCTTTCTTGCTGGTCTCAACTAGAAGCTCAAATTCCTTTAGGGAACAGATTGTTTCTCAATGACTACCAATTAAACGCTCCCAACTCTTTCTCAAAATGAGTGCCTAACCTACCTACCTGAGCTTGGTGTTGATCTGCAATGCTTTGGCCAACATCTTTGCTCCCATATCCCCCATGCCATTCCCGCTGATGTCCACTTTAGTCAAGGAAGTGTTGCTTCCCAGGGCATTGATGATTATGGTGACCTCGGCCTTGAGCTTTGAGTCGGCTAAGGACAAGGACTGCAGAGGCTGTAGGGAAAATAACAAAGAGCACTCACACAAGTCAACAAAAGCAGCTACTGTGTCAATAACTCATCTTATAGTTTCTGGAACCATCCGTTCCACCCCGGTTCCATGGCTGCCAGTTCTTAGCAACATCGCCCCCGCCAGATATTCGTCGGGATGCGGCATCATCTAAGTTCATTTCCCACGTCTACGCTCGACTGGACCTGCCAATATACGCGGATATCTTCGCCTACCCTGTTCAACGCTTGACGTCTTGTCACCCAATCTGGTCCCCTATGCCTACACTGAACTTCTCTGTTCCAGACTCTTGGAAACAGAGTTGGCAGTCAGCTGAGGTAAAGAACAAACACCTCATCACAGACCCCTGCAAGCGTCAACCTGGCTTTGACCTAGCACGTTATGATTGGGCCCTCCTCAATCGCTATCGAACAGGCCATGGCCGGTGCGCCGCTATGTTCCATCGGAGCCAGAGACAACCCGAACTGCCCCTGTGGCTACAGACAGACTATGACCCACATAGTCAACGACTGCCACCTCTCCAGATTCAAAGGAGGTCTCGAAACTTTACATCAGGCTCAACCTGACGCTGTTGACTGGCTACGGAAGAAAGGCAAACGCTAGAAGAAGAACTCATCTTATGAAGTGGAAAGTGCAGAGCTTGCTGCACAAACTGGTTTTACAACTTCTTGCTAAAAGACAGTGGTGAATGAACAGGAACTGAAACTCTGGCTTAAATTGGGCTTAACAGAGTCATTTAGAACTTGTATTTTATGACTAAATATAGGTTACCTATATGGAAATTGTGGAATGGCACCTATAGTCATATCTTTTCTGAAGTGGAAAACAGGTGAAATAAAAATACTGCACAAAAATTTCTTAGCTTTAGAATAGGTGTACTGTTACTTTTTTGCCTATTATATTTTTATGCAAGATTTAAAAAAACAAATTACTATTGAGAACAAAGGTGAAGTAAAGATCAGTCAAAATTAATAATACCTGATATTTAGTGAACATAAAGTTTAATCATTATAAAAGCTTTGTACATATTTGACTCACTAAACCCTCTCATAACCCAGTACTGAGACATTATTATACTACGTATTGTTATCTCCATCTCCTGAAGAAACAGAAAGATTAACTGACTTAACCAAGGTTAAAAACAGTTAGAAAGCAGCTAAGCTGAAGCCAGAAAAGCCTGGTTCTGAATTTTGCAATTATAAGCTCTATATAACCTCACACTAGTTTATCTGAGATCTTTTTTGATCTCTTACTGCTATTCCTACAATTAAAAAAGAAGAGAAGTTAAACCAATTTGCTCACTGCTGGATTAGAGGCCATTTAAACCAGGAACTGAAAACCACATGATCTAGAGGTAGATTTTATTCGTATTTTATAATAGATAGCAGAAGGAGGAGGAGGAGGAGAAGCACAGGAGGAGGAGAGATGGGGTGGGGGAGGGAAAGGAGGAAGAGAAGAAGGGAAAAAAAAGTATAACTTTCCTGTCAACATTTAGCTCATTTTACTTATTTGTGTTCCCTTGACTTGCAGACATTTAAATGTAGCTTAAACCAGACAGGAATTAATGAACTGGTGAGAATTCCTGGGCTTTAACCTAAATAGTTCTAAAAGTATGGATCCACTTCAAAGGGGAATTTTGATGTCTTCTGGATTGCTTGAAGTTGTCTATGTTGGTCCAGCAACACTAAAAATTCTACGAGGTCATTCTGACATGTAGGGAGATAGATGCTGAAAGGAGCTTTCAAGTTACCCATGACCAGGCAACACAGTGGTTTGTGGGAAATGAAGCATTTGATAAGCGCCAATGTGATCTACATGACCCCACACAAAGCCTAGAGTTGTTGGTGAACACTGAGTGTTGACTTTGAAAGGAAGACTTGTATAAGGTGAGTGGTCAAATGACTGCAGGAAGTAGGATACAGGTGTAAATGGTTTCAAGAATCAGATTATCTACAAACTGGAAACATGCATTTAGTTATAATAACACCAAGTAAGTAATTATTACTATTACTTTTCAAACTTGATTATAGTTTACAAACTTAACACATTCATTCATGATAAAATCAAAATAAAATATTATATCAAGTAGAAGTTTTTAAAACTGACAGACCTGTTAAATGCTAAAACAAAGTTGTGGGGGAGCTTAATTGTATTTGCCACAATTTTCTTAAGACCCTTCACTCAAATGAATGAAATAAACTAAAAACTAAAAATGCATCAAGCATGAGTAACAAACATTATGTTTAAAATAATAACAAATGCAATGTTGCTATAATAGAAACCTGTAATCACATTTTTTTTGTTATTTCAAAAATCTTTACTACAAAAATGATATATTACAGCTTCTTCTTACTACTGGCAAACTGCCAAATCTGCAAGCTAGTGAGCACTGATTTCAGTACCATATTCAAACTACAATATACTTCAGTTAGCACTTAAAAACAATAGGCAGAGTCATTAATCTGAATAGAGCAGCCTGCATTGCATGCATATTTATAAAGTCATTCCTTCTTGATTTATTGCACTTCATATAACATTACTATTTGAAAATCAACTTTTTTTTTTCCTTCTTCTTTCTATAGCTGAGCAGGCTTAGTCTAAGAATCTGTCTCTAGGTGAATGGCACTCCCTGGAGAAACATATCTGTTACTTGGCTTACAACTATGGGTTTGTATAAAATATATTCAAACTGGATACCTCGGCATTTTGCCTACTCTGTTAGTTACCATCCATGACTGGATACAGCAGCCTGATAGCCACTGTCTATAGCTGAAGGTAACACACAAGGCCAAAGGCATCTAGGTTTTCCAAATGGGTGCAATGTGAATAGTGGGTTAGTATAACATTTCAGAAGCTGTTAAAGTCAAGTTCTACACATGTAAAGTCAGAACACTGAAAAAAAAAATCAAATGGGGTCAGATGGTAGCACACCTGGTTAAGTGCACACATTATCAGGGACACTGGTTCAAACCCCCAGTCCCCACTGAAGAGGGGAAGCGTCTCAAGTGATGAAGCAATGATGCAGGTGTCTCTCTTGTCTCTCCCTATTTCTGTCTCTATCCAAAATAAATAGGTAAAAAACCACTTTTTTTAATCAAAGCAACTGTTCTATATATGTAAAAGAAAACTTCAATCAAAAGTGATTACTAGAATTGTTATATGATTCAATTCCTTATCTTTTTTACTTTCGTTGTACATTACTGAGTGAGAAATGATTTTTACTTAACTATTTTTTTTACTTAACAAAATCTTAACTATTTTGAGTGTTATGAATATAATAAAACGCTTTGTATTATACATTACCAACACTACACCACTCAAACTTAAAACTTGAAAGAAATAACATGTTTTTTTTTTTGTTTTTTTTTTTTACAAAATTTATCATCTGCAAGTATGTTATAAGGTGCATTTTAAATAAAGACTGCCTTTAAGTGATGGGATTTTCAAAACATACAGTTTGATAGCCCCATGTAATTACCAAAACATGAAATCAAGAAATGTTTTTCATAAAATTGCCCTATAATATATGTTGTAAAATATCTGGGGTGAATAATAATATGATGCTATAAAAATAACTTTGAAAAAAAAAACTAGGCTACAACTGGAAAATCAGAGATTCTAATAAGTAAAGATGGTATAAAGTCAAATTACATATGTGAAACAAACAAGATAACCTTGGAAATGTCCAAATTACATTCTAATTATGATCCTAATTTTAATAGCCTAGTATAAGAGCAACAAAACATAGAGTTTATTAGCTAATTAGAACATGGAGAACTGCCTGAATTCACTAAATAAAGAGCTTCATTTCTAATACATAGGTTGGAAATTATATCCACATAGTGAAAAAGCAGAAACAAAATGAAACACAACATTTTTTCTTGCCCCCCAGATCAGAATCTACAAAGAAATACAGGCAAAAATAAGAAGGAAGTTTAAGTCACCCTCTCTTATGGCCTCTAAGTTCTATTAGGAAAGTTACCTTACATCTATAATAAAATTTTCTGTTAACTCATATTAATTAAAAAGAAAAAGGATGCTTTTTAAAAATGTAGTATTTCTCATATGACTAATACAGGAAACCATTCTTACAATCTACAAAAGTAAGTATTAAAAATCATGAATATCGTGACCCCACACCACTGAAGAAAGCTTCAGTGCTGTGGTCTCTTTTCCCTCTCTCCTTTTCTGTCTCTGTTTTAAAAAGAAGTAGGAGGAGGAAGGGGAGGAAGAAGAAAAGGAGAAGGGTCAAGGGAGAAGGGGAAGGATAAGGAGATAGGAACGGTGATTAATTTGGACAAATAGGGCTAAGAAAGGACAAAGCATCAGTAAAACATAAAGCAATGATAACATAAGTTCTAAATTAAAGGAATTAATGATAGAATGCTTCTTGTTTTGTTTATAAATATCTTTCTTTTCTTCCTAAATTTGTATTTATTTGTTATTGGATAGTCAGAGAGAAATTGAAAGGGGAGTGGGGATAGAAAGGAAGAGAGACAGAGAGACACCTGTGGTCCTGTTTCATCACTCATGAAGCTTTCTCCCTGCAGGTAGGGACCAGGGGCTTGAACCTGGGTCTTTGTGCACCATAATGTATGCATTCAACCAGGTGTTCCACCGCCTGGCCCTGTTTCTTTTTATTTTTTCTAAAGCATTTTAAGGGCAGCAAAATCATATATTATTTGAAGCAAAACTTAGAGGCAAGTAAGTGGAATAAAAATAAAAGAATGACTATTAGAGTTCAAGAAGCAATTTAAGACAGAGGGCTACTTACTCAGTCTCTTGTAATTCTATATAATTACTATCTAAAATTCAAATTAGCAATATGATGTTTTCCAGCATGACATACGGTTATAAAGTCAAGCAGAAAGCAAACATGAATGCTTACAGATTACTATATTAGTAGAAAGTAGGAAGGAGTGTGGTTTATCAAAAGATAGGCTTATGAGTTATTGTTCATGTCTTTTCAACTATTGGTTACACTATTTCTAGTTAGAAATGAGATAAATAAAGTGAAAAAATAAGTCTATTTTAAATATATCCTATTATAATACATGAGTATTTATTCCACCTATAAAATAAAAATATGTGTGTAAAAAGATAAAATTATCTAAAAGCATAGTGGCATTAATCCAGTAGAAGTAGTAAAAACAAAAGATGAAAGAGTCTAGACAAAAGTTTTAAAAACAATACTCACTGATTCTTCATCTTGAATCATCTGTACCAAGTTGTCCAACACAGGTGTCAGATTTCTAAAGAGATTTTAAAGATATCGACAGTGGAATTAAAGTAAAAGTTTTCAGGAGGCTTGTCATTTTCATCATTATCACATAAAACAAATTCAAAAGTCTTACTTGGATTTCATATTATTAAAATTTTTGCCTAACGCCAGGTGTTGTATTGATCTGTTTTTACTGAGCCACACTATTAATGTAGATAGATCAGATTCTAAACCTAGAAAAAATCAGAATAGGTGGAGAATCAAAATACATGTGTATAAAGGAATTCTCGGCTGGAACACAATTAAGTCAAAGTGACAAGCAGTGTATGACTACTTCTCTGAGGGTCCTGAGGTTCTATTTTTCATATTTTCAAAAGAATTTTTGCCCTCTTTTTATGTCCTATTACTTCATAATGCTAAACTCATTCTCTTCAAAGTCTTATCTAAAACTCTTAAGCAGTCAGAGGCTAAACAGTCAGCAAGGACTATAAATGAATAATTGCAAAAGCTTTCAACTTTGCTTTGTGAGAGAAGATTCCAACTATTTGTTCACTGGTAGGTAGTTGTCCTTGACTGTGTCCGTGCACATTTCCACGTGCATACCTATATGAGACTACAATTAGCAGAAATGAAACTAATGAAATGAGCTAAATAAAGAGAAAAACTTCCAAACAGCCAAGCGAGTTTATTACCACAAAGAATGCAAATATCTGGAAACCAACCTTTATTATTTATTTTGTAACTAAGTTTTAAATTCAGTTAAAAATGCACTGGCTTTGCATTTCTCGCCACTCAGCAAATATTTATCATTGGAATAAACTTGTTAAATTAAAAGTCTAACCAGTCAAAAGTAAAATAACACTTTCATTAAGGTGTCTAGTTTGGGCTGATACTTTTCCCTCAACTTGCTGCCTACAATACTTCTGTTTCTTTTCTTTTCCAGTGTCTGACTTACCATTGTCAGAGATGTCTAAGCTGGTGATGTTGTGGATTTCAGCAATGCAGCCTTCTAATACTTGAGCACCTCCTGATCTCAGCTATAGATACAAAACCAACCAAATACAAGGTAAAGTTTTTATCTACTAAAGACACAATGAAAAGTTTTTTTTTAAAGACTTCTTAAAATTAGAATGAAAGCAAAAATAAAAATTCATCAACTTGCCTCTTCAAAAAAAAAAAGTCATCATCAGTATTAAAATATATATACTGCTGCTACCCAGTAATGCATAGAAAAGAAAACAGTACCATTTGCAAGGACAGGGGTTCAAACCCCCAGTCCCAACCTTTAGGGAAGAAAATTCATGAGTGGTGAAGTGCTATAACTATCATCTTTCTCCCTAATTCCCTTTCCCCTATCAATTTCTCTCTGTCTAATCAAACATAGGAAAAACATACAATAAAATAAAAACAAAGAAAAAAATGAAAAAGAAAAAGTGGGGCAAGAGGCAATATAGAGGATAAAGCATTGGGCTCTTAAGTATCTGGTCCTGAATTAAATTCCAGGCAGTACATGTGCCAGAGTGATGCTGTTTCTAATTAGTAAATAAATAGATTTAAAGAAAGAGGAAGAGGAAGAGGGACAGGAGGAGGTGTGTGGGGGGGGAGCAGGAAGAGGAGACCATCAGGATTACTAGTTGAAAAAAAAAGTCTTCAATCATAAGAATTTTCTTAGCTTCTGATTATTTTGAAATCTAGTAAATCCATCATAAGATACAAATACTAACCAGTCACTGTTTTATATCTTCTACAAATTTAAAGGTAGAATTCCCTGTTCAAGTGGCAGAAAAACTAAAGAGGAAAATGACAACAAGCTTTGCATATTGATAACCTTAGGAAAAACCTACCCCTAAATATTCTACTAAAATGACATGAAATGTCACTATTACAAATAAGTAGTAAATAATTGAGGGTGATTTTTAAAAAATTATCTGTAAAAATTTCATGGAGCCCCAGAAGAAAAAGATGCCATTAAATAATGTTGTTGAGGTTGGTTTATAGAAAAAAGAAAAGCAAATTATTATTTTTATTTCATCACCTAACTTAATTCAAAGTAAAAAACAAACCATAAAACCCAGTATTCTTTTGCCTGAGCCTGAAATCTGATATGCAGGTGGATCCTAATTATTGTCTGGGGAGATGATGTCATGGCTGGGTAAAGGACCAGAAAGCTGGATCAGGGAAGAGAGTAGCTCCCTAATATGGGAAAAGGGTATAAATATTGTTGATTGTAAACCCCATCGATTTGATGTGATCTGGCAGGCTCAGGCAAAACAAACAAACAAACAAAAATTAGTAAACTAGTATAGTCACAGGACCTTTGGAATATAATTAAAATATGCCTACTAGCTATCTACAAAATGGAGGATCCCCCCAACTCTTCATCTGCACTATTCCAGCCTTTAGGTCCATGATTGTTCAACAATTTGTTTGGCTTTGTATGTTAACTCTCTTTTAGCCACTAGGTTCCAGAGGCTAGAATGATGCCTACCAGACTTCCCTGGACAGACAACCCCACCGATATGTCCTGAAGCTCTGCTTCCCCAGAGCCCTTCCCCACTAGGGAAAGAGAGAGTCAGGCTGGGAGTATGGATTGACCTGTCAATCCCCATGTTCAGCGGGGAAGCAATTACAGAAGCCAGACCTTCAACCTTCTGCATCCCACAATGACCTAGGGTCCATACTCCCAGAGGGTTAAAGAATAGGAAAGATGGGGCCGGGTGGTGGCGCACCTGGTTGAGCACACATGCTACAGTGGAAGAGGACCCAGGTTCGAGCCCCCAGTTCCCACCTGCAGGGGGGAAGCTTTGCAAGTGATAAAGCAGGTCTGCAGGTGTTTCTCTGTCTCTTTCCCTCTCTAGCTTCCTTCCTCCTCTCAATTTCTGGCTGTCTCTATCCAATAAATAAAGATGATAAAGAAAATTAAAAAAAAAATAGGAAAGCTATCAAGGGAGGGGATACGATACAGAGTTCTGGTGGTGGGAACTGTGTGAAGTTGTACCCCTCTTATCCTATGGTTTAGTCAATGTTTCATTTTTATAAATAAAAAATTTAAAAAAAAACTCCAATATTCTATAGCTGTTCTGTGAACCAAAAAGCACATTTTGAAAGATGAGTTTTTTTTTTTCATTCAGTATCTGAGTTCCTACTATGTGCAAAACATCCTGCAGGATACAAAGTTTTGCAAGTTTTGATCCCTCGGCTCAAAAATTTATTAAGAAGAGAAAAAGAAAGCTATCAATTATTAGGAAATCTACTACATACAAGGAACATAGTATTTTCTTTATTCACTTAAGAAAAATAAAACCTTTTTTGAACCATCTCTCCAACCTAGAAGTAAGAATTTTATGATACCCTGAACCTAAACCTGCCAATACCTTTTGCTGTCTGCATGAAAAACAGAGCTATGTACAGAATTTTGAGATTTCCCTTTATTCCAGAGATTTCTGTTGATGTGTTTAAGTTTGTCTTTCCTACTTTTTAAGATGACAGTAGATTACTGTGAGATGCCTAATGTGAATTCAAATGTCACAAATGAAGGCAAATGTCACACAAAGAACCTGCAGCAGGCTGTCTACACGCTTCAGAGAAATCAGTGCCAATTAATGGCACAATGAAAGGGCAAGGAACTATTATCAGAGATAATCAGTTTCATTTCACTACAGTTTATTTTTTTGTTACAAGTTCTCCAGCCACAAATCCATCTTTAAATCTTTTGTAGCACCTGATACTCCAACAGAGTGCAAATTTTTCTATTTGCTGAGATCAAATTCAATACAGAAAATGACTACAAATATCTCTGAAGCCTTAACAATAACAATTTTGGTCTGTTACACTGAAGGACGTCTCCTCAAGATGACTAAACAGGTCAATCAAAACATGTTACCTTGACATATAGATTATTCTGAGCTAAAGTCAATCCAGGATTTACAGGCTGAAGAGAAATGATAGCCATTCTTTTAACTACTTAAAAGAATGAAAATTAAAGGATATTATTCAAACTTAAGATCATATCCAGATAACCCTTCTATCAGAAAACTCTACTCATATGACAAAACAAATATGCACTTACAAAACAGTTGAGTTTTGTCACGTCACCTTCTTGTCATTTTCATACTCTCTCCTTCATGCCAGAAGTCATCTCATTTCTTAGCTCAGGATATATACCTATGTCTCCCTCACTGAAAACAGAATCTTTCTAATTTATATAGACTCCCAATACGTACATAATTAAATGGATTTTTTTTTCTCCTCTCAATCTGTCTGATGTTGTTTTGATGAACTGATTAGTCCAAGAAGAACCTAGACAGGGAGGGGTGAAAGTGTCTCTCTACATTTATACTATTAACAGCAAAAAAATGGTGTTGTATATTTTTTCATATAGTTTTAAAATTTTCTAAGTAATTCAGCTTTAGCACATTGTTTTCTTTTGAAAGTATAGGCTTATGACAGCAAGTTTAAAATAAAAACACTTTTTTTTTTTCTTGTGAGGAGATAGCACAGTGAGTGTAATTGTAGGTGGAGGCCAACGGCTAGAACCCAGGTCCTTGCTCAATGTAATGTTTTCACTCAACCAGACAACCCACTGCCTGGCTTCAATTTATTTACTTTTATTTATTTAAAAAGTAGAATTTCATACTCCCAGAGGGATAAAGAATAGGAAAGCTATCAGGGGAGGGGATGGGATACGAAGTTCTGGTGGTGGGAATTGTGTGGAGTTGTACCCCTCTTATCCTATGGCTTTTGTCAGTGTTTCTTTTTTATAAATAAATTTTTTGGGTGGGAGTCCGGTGGTAGCTCAGAGGGTTAAGCGCATGTGGCGCAAAGCAGAAGGATCCTGGTTCGAGCCCCCGGATCCCCACCGGCAGGGGGGTCGCTTCACAGGTGGTGAAGCAGGTCTGCAGGTGTCTGTCTTTCTCTCCCCCTCTCAGTCTTCCCCTCCTCTCTCCATTTCTCTCTGTCCTATCCAACAACAATGACATCAATAACAACAACAATAACTACAACAATAAAAAAACCAACAAGGGCAACAAAAGGGAATTAATAAAATAAAAAAATAAATTATAAAAAAATAATTTTTTAAGTAAGATTTCTATAAGAAAATCTCTGCTTTCTATTACTAGACAGTAAGAAAATTCCATTTTATATATGGAAAATAAAGGTACTATGTTCAAGTCTATATATATTCTAATACTCTTAACCAATAATGTACCATATGCCACAAAATTAATATTTTCCAACGACTGAACTATATCAATACATCCTAGTTTATTGATTTATAAAAATACTTACACAGTAGCCAAGCTAAGGTATGCCAAAGAGAAAAATATAAATGTCATTAGGAGTAAGTATAAGAAAAGAGAAGCTGAAGTCTATCAACATACAAAGAAAAAAATAGAAAAAAAAAAAACCAAGCATTCTCAACTAAAATTTTCTCAGAAAACAAAATTCAAAAATTTAAGTAAGAAATAACTCATCTTCAGTTACTGTGAGCATTCAATTGAACTTACAGGTTTTTAAATATCTAAAATGACAGGAAATCTACAGCTTTCAACAAACAGTAAAAGCTTTTCTATTACTGTAAATGAAAATCCTTTGAAATGAATTTGCATAATTAGAGCCTGTGTCTGCATGTGTGCATGTAAAACTGGTTTTTAAATTACTCTCATTTGGATCTCACAAGAGGAATATTATTTAAAAGAAAGATCAAATACTAATGAGATTGAATCACTGAATAACTTTTTGAAATGTTAAAACTGGGGGTATGGACCGACCAGTCAACGCCCATGTTCAGCGGGGAAGCAATTACAGAAGCCAGACCTTCTACCTTCTGCAACCCTCAACGACCCTGGGTCCATGCTCCCAGAGGGATAGAGAATGGGAAAGCTACCATGGGAGGGGGTGGGTTATGGGGATTGGATGGTGGGAATTGTGTGGAGTTGTACCCCTCCTACCTTATGCTTTTGTTCACTAATCCTTTCTTAAATAAAAAATTTAAAAATAAAAAAAATAAAATAAAAAAAATTGCACTTTTTTTCAAGAGGAAAATATTCTCTCACACAAGGAAGGTGAAACATTTCAGATGTTATACTCATGTTCTTGCTTGTTTTTTTTTAACCGGAGCACTGCTCAGCTCTGGCTTATGGTGGTACAGAGGATTGAACCTGGGACTTGGGAGCCTCAGGCATGAGAGTCTCTTTGCATAACCATTATGCTATCTACCCCTGTCCACTTCTTATTCTTATTCTAGCGTTTGCCCCCTGTCCACTACACTCATGCATATAAGTGAATACTTATATCTAATACTTAACTATCCCAAATGTGAAAGAAAACTAAGAAAGACTTACTTCTACAAAAAACTTTTGACTATTTGATTTCCTTCCTCAAGATCATTTGTCATTTTAAAAAGACACATCAAATATAAAAGATTTAAACATAAAATAATACTGAGTTATTAGTTTCTTTTTTTAAATGTATTTATTTATTGGAGTTTCTTTATTTTCTTTAATGGTTACTGTCAACAGTGAAATACAATAGTTTGTACACGCATAACATTTCCACATAACAATACAACCCTCAGTAGGTCCTCATCTGCCATCATCATGTTTCAGGACCTGAACCCTCCCCTCTACCCAGGAGTCTTTTACTTTGATGTAATATGCCAATATTACTTAGTTTCTATAAGGACTTAAAGCTAGAACCATAGCATGAAAGACACAAAAACAGCCAAGTGGTAACAGCTGTATGTGATGTATTCATTCAAATACCCTTACACTGCTGAAACATTTTCTGTTTCACATTCTATGTCCAGTCTGATGTGAAGCTGATATAGTAGGTATATTGCAATAAAGCTAAACACAATCAGTAAACCCTTCTTATCTCAAAGCTAGCTAAATGATTCAAATAGAAAGAATTTGTTTCAGAAGTTTCTACTTACCTCCTGCAATGTCCTATTCATCACAAATTTTTATATCTGATATACTTTTTTTCCTACTCATTATCACCTTGCAATGGATTGTGAATAATGTGCAAAAAAAAATTGCCTTTAAAAGAACTCACACCCATACCTGCAAGCAATCCTCAAGTATATTTAGCCTTTGCATCTTCTCTGAAATATCAGAGATATCTTACTGAAATAGCAGCTAAGCAATTAACCTTGAGGAATTTAGTTCCAACATTTATTTAATCTTATTTTAACACATTAAGTGATATAATTTTTAAACACTGACCAGAATACATAGATCCATCACTTCCCTTACTATAAATAAACATGAGAGAATTCACATGAATCCTTTCTCATTACTACCAGAAAACCTTCTGAAACAACCTTCTTGGAAATAATGCACATTTCTTTGAGCATTTGCTGACAGCTGAGACCTGCCCTTTGAGGGTGAATTGGAATTAGAGAGTCAGAGGCAAGTCTGGTCATAGAAGGTAATAATGGTTATCTAAAAAATAATGTATGATTTAAAACTGAGGAGACTAGTTCTTCCTGAGAGATTTAAAATAATTCTGAAGAAATTTCTGCTCAACTTTTCTTTTCAGTAAAAGTAGAAAAATTTAAAACTTCTAAATAAAACTTATTTGTTTGTTTGTTTATTTATTTATTTATTTATTTGCAGAGCTCAGCTCTGGGTTATGGTGGTGCTAGTGATTGAACTTGGGACCTTTGGTACCTCAAGCACAGAAGTCTTCTTGCATAAACATTATGTTATCTCTGTAGCCCCTAAATAAAACTTTTTTTAAAAGCAACATAGGCCTGTGCTATGATTCCCGATATTTAAAATAGATTTCTCTTCACCAAACTTCTTCCTAAATATATAGCCTGGCTTGGCATCAGGCCAAATGCAATAACTACAAACTATTATAATCCCCACTCCAGAGGTAGGAAACAAAGGCTGAGAGCAGATAAATAAGTTTGACCAGACAGATGGCTGTCAGATTCAAAGGGACATTTTTTTTTTAATTCCAAAGTACAAGTCCTTTACTATGACACTTGTTTGTCTACTCTGACTTATTTTCTTATTAAATATATTGTATATTGATAATATGTGTGCTAAACTGCTCATTCTATTTTGAGTACTCTAAGACCAAGAGATGGCTCAACATATCAAAGTACAGGACAAGGTGTATCAGAGGTATTAGGTTCAGGTGGTGGAACTACCAGAGGCCACAGCTGAGTTGTACTTTACGGCTCTCAATCTTAAAAGAAATTTGACAGACAAGTGGACAGACACATAAATATCAACAGCAAGCAATCTTTATAGGTACTTCATACTCTAAGAAGCACTTTTCACAATACAAACAAAAGCCTTTCTCAGACCATCCTGTTGGTATGCTTCTAAAAACCCCTTCTGTTTCATTAGTTTAATCCCCCCTGCTTAACACTATTCTATTTACATAACCACTTCATTCTATTTACATAACCTCTGTTAACAAGCACCACCCTCCCTCCAGGGCATTGGTGGTTCAGTGGTAGAATTCTTGCCTGCTCCGCCCCCTCTCCTTGTCATACCCTGATTTTCACCAGTCACTTTTCTCTCTACCCTCTCTGCGTCGCATCCTGTTCCCACCCTACTGGGCTAGTATATTTATAAGGACAAGATTGTTTGTAGTTTTTAGTTTAGCTTAGCTTGGTATAGATTGCGCTGTGTCCTGCATGAATAAAGAGATACTGCGTACAACCCAGCCATGAGTCCTGGGTCGTCTGTTACCCGCCCGTGAAGCCAGCCCAGCGAAAACAACACCAACCCACTGAAAGACGTGCTAAAATTGTCTCCATTTTCTAGATAAAATGAAACTCATCCAAATTTTCATACCTAGTTATAGCTAAACTCATATCACAATCTAGTAGTCTGAGGTAGATATGAAGGAACTTAAACTTGAGCTAAATCCTTGAGGTAGAGGAGGCCTTAGAAAGAGACAGGATATGATAAGTACAGTCTGGAAAGAAAGAACAGTTGGGACAACTGTCCAGGAAAACGAATGAAAATATTTTGACCTCCCAACCTGATTAAGATACTAAGTTTGACATGGTGTGTAAAATCAAACACTTAAGAGGTCAGATGGTTTGAACTCGGTAATTTTACTATCCTCCAAATAATCTAAAAGTTTCAAAATAGAAAAAGTTCAGGCACCCTCTAAAACACTTTTAGTCTCAATTCTTCATGTGATTATCAAGTGTTTGGAAATGCTATATATATGAAGCATCTTGAGTTTTCTATTTTATATCAAAACATTAAAAAGCAAAATAAGTGACATTCTTAAAATCCATGTTAGACTGGCCACTTTTACTCCAAGCAAGCAACATACACTTCTCACAGTGATGATGGCAAAGCTAGTTTATGGCATATCTTCAAGGCTTCATTATAAAGTACTTGAGAAACTAGCAAAAAGAAAGGAAAAAATGGGATTTTGGAAACACCCTTGAATGCTTTTGAAATGCTGTTCTATAGCTGTTTATGGATAAAACACACAATATAGCGCATTAAGAATTTCTATAGTGTGTTTTTCTGCTTCATTTCTACCTTTTGGGATCATGGTTATTGTACTTTTTTCCAGAAAAAAAAGATTCAAAGAAAATTTCCAGTCTATTTATCTATTCCAGTGTATCATTTAAAGATGTTCTTACCTCACAGTTGCTGAGATCAAGAGAAACTCCTTTTAAGTTATGATTACAAGCCAAGCCCAGTAACAGTGCTCTGAGGGAGAAAAAAGTACACATTAGACACAAATTCCACACCACACACTGAAATAGTTGTAAGCTGAAGAATGGCTTTTCTGAATCATAGGTCAAACACCAAGCACCACCTCACTTATTAAAATGCCAACTGTATTTCTGTCTCTTGACAGCAATGAACAAATTGATGCAGCAACATTCTTATATTTGACCAAAAAGTAGGCCCATCATAAATGTAAAACCTGGCAGAATTGCTATTCCAAAGCAAATATATCAACAGGTCACCTAGTTGCACACTGAAATTAATTTGCATTCATCACAGATAAAGTCCCACTTGCTATCTTACAATCTTGTTAATCATTATTAAATCACTAAAAGAAATAAAGTTCCACCTGCACCTAGAGAACACCTTTAATAAGTACAGAAGATTAGTAAGCAGTTGTTACTAGAGTAGCAATGTAAAAGTAATTTTCCCTAAGGAATATATTAACAAGATTAGGCTTGGGATCAAGACGGCTAACTTTATTAAAAAACATCTATAGGTGGACTAGGTTAAGTGTCTACTATAGTGGCATTTGACTCCAAGGTTGTTGTCTGGCTACTAGCTGTTGATATCACTGTTCTGAAAAAGGAATCTTCCCAACTACAGAATGACAGAATGAAACTATTCACAAAGATTTCACCTTTAAGAAAACTAAATGAGGGAGTCGGGCGGTGGCGCAGTGGGTTAAGCGCACGTGGCACAAAGCGCAGACCGGCGTAAGGATCCCGGTTCGAGCCCCCGGCTCCCCACCTGCAGGGGAGTCGCTTCACAGGCGGTGAAGCAGGTCTGCAGGTGTCTGTCTTTCTCTCCTCCTCTCTGTCTTCCCCTCCTCTCTACATTTCTCTCTGTCCTATCCAACAACAAAAGCAACGCCAACAACGGCAATAATAACCACAACGAGGCTGCAACAACTAGGGCAACAAAAAGGGGGAAAAATGGCCTCCAGGAGCGGTGGATTCATGGTGCAGGCACCGAGCCCAGCAATAACCCTGGAGGAGGGAAAAAAAAAAAAAAAAAAAAAAAGAAAACTAAATGAATCTACTTTCACAAGTCAGTTCTAGACACTCTAACCTCCTTGATCTGGATTGAAACAAAATTTCCTGTATTCAAACACATCTGTTAAATTACATGGAAAGATCACCTGACCATTACTGAGGTCCTACTAGGAATATAAAGTTGAACACGAAAGGACCCACGCTCTCAACTGAGGGAAATGTGCACAATTTCAATACCAACTACAGAAATGCTGGAGTCTAGAGCAAAGGTATTTCTTAACTAAGGGTAGCCACCTGGTCTCAATATGCTCAATCCCACTCAGTTTTCTATTTCCACTCAAGACAACTCTGTGAAAGGCCATTCCAGAAACAAGGCTCTATGAGGATGGCTGAAACCTTTACTGAGAAGATGCTAATGGTAGTCAGAGACTAAAGTCTGGGTCGTGCACACGACAAAGCAGGTACCTAAGTGAGCTATCTCACCAGCCCCACATCAGATTTTTTTTTTTTTATAATCAACTGGATTTGCAGTTTCTAAGTCAGCCATCGCTTTAGTAAGAGTACTTTGTGAAATACTGTATTCAAGCCTTTCATACTTTCTTCCAAAGAAAGCAAAGAAAAAAGGGAGAATGGAAGGGAGGGATGGAGGAGAGGAGAAAAGAGGAGGGGAGGGGGAGAGAGGAGAGGGGAAGACAATTTGCAAATTAGATGAAGATTAACTTTCTTTTTTTTTTTTAATATTTTATTTTTATTTATTCCCTTTTGTTGCCCTTGTTGTTTTACTGTTGTAGTTATTATTGTTGTTGTCGTTGTTGGATAGGACAGAGAGAAATGGAGAGAGGAGGGGAAGACAGAGAGGAGGAGAGAAAGATAGACACCTGCAGACCTGCTTCACCGCCTGTGAAGCGACTCCCCTGCAGGTGGGGAGCCGGGGTTCGAACCGGGATCCTTATGCCGGTCCTTGTGCTTTGCGCCACCTGCGCTTAACCCGCTGCGCTACAGCCCAACTCCCAAAGATGAACTTTCTAGTAAATAATGGCAGGCACTAATTTTAACATTTCATATAAATTACTGGGAAGATTAATAGGCCTACTGCAGAGAGATCTGTGCATACTTTTCAGTATATCTGACAAAGCACATATTCATAACTACTTGGAAATATTTTCTTTAGGCTCATTAAAAATTTGACTCTATAGACATCTCACATTGAATTTGTGATTACTTCTGGCAATGGTAGACAAAAATGTCAAGGGTTACTAATTACTCTCAAATCTTAACTTAGTTAAAAAGTTTAACTTCACTTGCACTAGGGACATTAACTCATAGCATAGTTGGCTGCCAGGAAAAATACCTATAGACCACCTTTTTCTACCTGGGCAATTCAGAAGATAAAACACTTAAAAATTTTAACTGATGATACAGAGATGCAAATGTTCATGGAAGAGTATTATGAGATTCTCTATGCAAACAGATTAAAACAACCTAAATAAAATAGATATATTCTCAGACTGATCCAGGAGTAAGTACATAGCCTGAACAGGCCAGCCACTAACACAAAAATTGAGTGGTAATTTCTTATTCTTCTTTTAGGATTCCTTCTTCTTCTCCTTCTTCTCCTTCTCCTTCTTCCTCTTCCTCTTCCTCTTCCTTTTCTTCTTTCTTCTTCTTCTCCTTCTTCTTCACTATGGCTTCATTAGTGAATTCTGTAAGACTTTCAAAGAAAAATACCTATCCTTTTCAAATAAGGAATAAGTATAGGCACGGAAATGGAAAACAAGGAACTCTGGTACACTGTTGTTGGGAATGCAAACTGATGAAACTCCTAGGGAGAAAAATGTGGAGAGTCCTTAAATAAAAATACTCAATGATCAAGAATTACTACTCCTAGGCATATATTCAGAGTACATATAATTCAAAGGGCCATATGCACTCTTATGTTCATAGTTGCATTTATAATAGCCAAGGTATAGAAGCAACCTAAATGTCATAAATAAATGAGTGAATAAAGAAGTTATGGAACAAATATTGAATGAATAATACTAGCAATTTAAAAGGATAGTATTGTATATAACAGAACAGAATGGATGGAAATGGAAGTTGGATATGTTTTAGAAAATAAGTAAACAAGTGGGAAGAAACAATAGATAGTATTGTGCTTACATGGAATATCAATAATCAAAGCATAGGAACTTGCAGAAAACCAGCAACCAAACTATCAGACTTTGTGAGAACTCGTGTGGGAGTGGGGAGTGAGATGTGAGGGACAGAGGCAGAACTTTGGTGGTCAGAGTGGTGTAAAACTGTACCCCTAAAAACTTAATATTTTTTGAAAACTAATACAGAGTAACTATATTAGTTAACAATAAATAAACTAATTAGAGAATAAAAATAAAAGCAAGAAAATAAAGCACCTGAAAATTGATTTGGTTACATGTGCACATCTATATAGTTTGATTAATAGTACTTGAGACAAATACTGCTTTAAACACACACACACATGCACATGGATGTACCTGCAATAAACTAAAAAGAGGTTATTATAAAGGCAGTGTTATTTGGAAGTACAACATTTATAAGAGAAGTGACTACTACCAAAGAACAACTTTTCACCTATAGACAAAACAATAATATCAATAGCACAATAGGTACTCACAAAACATTTTTTTTCCTTCATTGCTCCCAAATTAAAAAAAAAAAAAGGTTTAAAAATATGTTTTAGGAGTATGTATCTTGCTTCCATCCCATTTAAAACAATTAACAAAATGATCTTTAAAAGCTTTGGAAAAATTAATTAGCCACTCACTTTAAGGGCTCAGGAGCCAATTTTGTTCCTGAAAGGTTGATCTGCATTAGAGCCAGCGAACTACTAAAAAACTGTTTGAAAGATGGGGGTACTTCTTTTCCTTTCCTGAAAAACAAGATGAATATGATATTAATTGCTACACTTTCATCTTAGCACCCCATTTCCAAACTGAAAAAATTACCATGGGTTATTCACTGTAAAACACTTCATGAAATCAGTTAAATTTTCAGTAGAAATTTAAAAGTAAAAAAAAACAAAACAATTCAGACAAGAGAAGTGAAGACAACTCTTTGAAATCCTTAAAGCAAGTGATGCCTGCTCAATGAAGTTAATCAATTCATTGTGTTTTGCCACTGTATCTTCAGGAATTCAAGCCTCATTATCCCACAGGAACACCATGCATAGCATAGAAGGAAATGCAATGAAGTGAGGGGAGAATGTCTGCTGAGAGCAGTGGAATTATGTGAGAATGAGGTCCAAACAGGCTTATAGACAGACACACACACACACACACACACACACACACACACACACACACACACACACACACACACACTATATGAACAATGTGGTGACCACTTTCTTTGCTCCCCAGATAATATTTTATGCTGCCAAGTTTACCACTGAGAAATACTAAGATTGTGTCTACAGGGGATTTTTATAATACTGTCTACACATAAGAAGTATGTGTACACGGGAGTGGGGCGGTAGTGCAGAGGATTAAGCGCACATTGCACCAAGCGTAAGGACCGGCATAAGGATCCGTGTTGGAGCCCATGGCTCCCCACCTGCAGGGGAGTCACTTCACAGGTGGTGAAGCAGATCTTCAGGTGTCTTTCTCTCCCCATCTCTGTCTTCCCCTCCTCTCTCCATTTCTCTCTGTCCTATCCAAAAACAGCAACAACAACAACAATAATAAACAACAATGATAAAACAAAAGGGGGAAAAATGGTTTCCAGGAGCAGTGGATTCGTGGTGCAGGCACCGAGCCCCGGCAATAACCCTGGAGGTAAAAAAAAAAAAAGTAGTATACACTATAACATACTTCACATAAAATGGCTAGTATTGTTGATAAGCAGATCACTCAGTGGGTTAAAAAAGAAATGCATAACATTCACAGAAAATGTCATTTCCTTCCTGTTGCACAGCATTTACCCTTTATCATTATATTTTCATATGATAAGTTTTTTTTTCTTTGATAGAGACAAAGAAATCGAAAGGGAAGAGGGAGGCAGGAGAATAGAGACAGATAGAAAAGAAAGCTACAGATACTGCTTCACCACTCATGGAGCTTCCTCCTTGCACAGGGGACCAGGAGCTTGAACCCAGGTCCTTGCACATTATAACGTGTATATTCAACTTGGTACACCACCACCCTGCTTCTGAGAAAGGATAATGACAGCAAGAAGAAATCCATACCTGTGAGAAAAGACAGTTTTGGAGAGATTGAGCACAGCTAAATACTGAAGGCCTCCACGGAGAAGAGCGCCACAGACCTGAGAAGGAAACATTGTCACTCATACTTAAAAATTTCTTACTAGCGATATCTACTCCCCCTCTGCCCCACCCAGAGCAAATGAAAATATTACCATATCCAGAGAACATTCTGTATTAGATAAATCCAAGTGAGCAATGGCATTTGGCTGGGCCAAAAAGTTGTACATATACTTGAAACAAAAACCAAACACAAGTTAGAATGGAGAAACATATATATAAAATGTAAGTCCGTATTCTGAAATGCAATTGCCTAATCCTCCCAGAATTACTCTATACTTTTCCCAAGAGGGAAATATTATGTAGCTTATTACTTTTCCCGAGAACAAAAATCCAATGAATTTTTAAAACAAAATTATACTTGTTAAATCAAAATAGAAGACCAAATAGCATCTAGGATACCAAGGCTTCCCCCTCCCCATCTTGTTTTTTGTTATACATGACTTAGTTTTCCTCATTAGCTCCATTTTTATTATACAATTTTGGAACAGTACTAATTAATTTTAATTGCTAAGATTGAAATACCACCTGAACTGCATTCTATCAAAATGCTAATCACTACTGAAAGTGCTTAGTACTAGAGGAACTAGTAATTTTAATTTGTATGATATAATAGTTACAGCCTATATACTCTTCTGTCCAATACAATAATTTTTCTATCCTTAATTTCTTTTAAGAAATGATCTGCTGATATTTTTTTCACATATAGCTAATTAAATTAGTTTTAGGGGATGGAATGCCTAAACTGTTTCCTTTCTTCATGTGGGTTTATCAAAACAATAAAATTTATAGCAGCCTGCCAGTCCTTAATTGTTCTATATGAGTTGCAGCTTTATCAAAATAACAAAATTAATAGCTGTCTGTCAGTCCTTAATTGTTCTATATGAGCCGCAGCTGCCAGAGTTCATCAGTAGCAAGTAAGAGTCAAGAATCCTGACACTAGGCAAACAACTAAATTTTCTTTCTAGTTTGCTAGATGCCAGCAGATACTTGAAAAAAAAAAAAAATAGAACATATGACTCTTTGCTGGATACTAGAGAAAAAAATTTACCTAGGAATTCAGAAGAGCAAAACACCAGTCTGTAAAAACTTTATCATCACATAGGGAGGATGAATTGTAATAGGAAAATTCTAAATAGAGAAAAATCCTAGTAATAGCTGGCACTATGTACTTAGATACCAGTCAGGGGAGCTTTCATTACTCACAAGTAGTGACAAGATCCTACAGCTACCCTCACCCCAACATAAATTCATGGAATGGAGCACAACTGGAATTTAATCTCCATATCTCCTTTTAACTGCAAAGTATTAAAAAACCAACATCCATCCCAACAATGTTATTTAACAATTAAATGATTCAGTTTACGTTCCCAATCTTTCTTAATCAGGCCATTTTAACAAGTGCAATATTTTAAAATGTAGGGGAAAATTAAACTTCAACAATATTAAAGAGAAAAACATAGCCAATGGTAATACTCTACATTTAGTTAAGAAAGACATTGGAATTTTCCACTAAAGCACTTCAAAGACTCATTAAGTAAATAATTTCAGGATATCATAATAAAGGGACAAATAGGGATAAGCTAGAAAGCCATGTTTAAGGGCCGGGTGGTGGTGCACCTGGTTGAGCACACATGCCACAGTGCTCAAAGACCCAGGTTCGAGCCCCTGGTCCCCACCTGCAGGGGGGAAGCTTTGTGAGTAGTAAAGCAGGGCTGCAGGTGTCTTTCTGTCTCTTTCTCTCTCTGTCTCCCCCTTCCTTTCAATTTCTGACTGACTCTATCTAATAAATAAAGATAATAATAAAAAAAGAAAGCCATGTTTAGAAATTATTCTAGCTGTATTAAATACAGCTTCTTTGTAGATGGCATTCAGGAAAGACAAACTTACCGAGAGGTCATCTCCTCGAAGGACATTTCCTGAGAGGTCTAGATGAGTAAGGGTGCTGGCAGTCAATGGGTTGGCACTGAGTGACTGAGAAAGGCTATTCACCCCTGCAAGATTGAGAAGATTCAGGTTCAATTTTCATTCCAGGAAACAAAATGAGGTTTGTGAGTTTCTATAAATGGCTGAGCAGCCCCATAAAATTGCATGTTGAGCTTAACCATCAGCACTATTCCCAAAAGACAACTCTATAATAGTCATCTTTTTACCTCCCCTCAGGAAGAACAGTTTAATCACCAGTATAGCAGTCCTACTGAGGAGCTGAAAGAAGTGGAAATCAGCTTCATTTTGCTCCTTCTAATGTGGATAGAAAATATTCCCTCCCGAAGTCTTAGAATGATGCTGGCAATCTAATTCATCATTTCTATCCTCTTAGTCCTACCAGATGACTGACTTAGTGCACACGATTTAAATGATATATGTGCAAATTTAGACACGTTAGGCTATTTAGAGCACTGAAAATTAAGCTAGGGACGTGCTAGTTGTCTTAATGTAGTGTATGCAAAGCAAAATTTCAAGTAAAGTAGATATTTTTAAGAAAAGTGGGAAAATTATCTAGAGACTATGTAAAAGGAAATCATATTTTTCAAAAGATATTTACATTCCACTCAATATTTCCATGCATAATATAAATGGCTCAAGTTAAAAATCAACTAAGTAGGGGCCGGGTGGTGGTGCACCTGGTTGAGCAACATGTAACAATGCAAAAGGACCCAGGTTCGAACCCCTGGCCCCCACTTGCAGGGGGAAAGCTTTGCGAGTGGTGAAGCAGGGCTGCAGGTGTCTCTATCTCCTCCTTCCCTCTCAATTTCTGGCTGTTTCTATCCAATAAATAAAGATAATAATAAAAAAATGTTAAAAAAAAACAACTAAGTTAGAGATTTGGTAGATTATTTATTGGGTAAAGCACACGTTTTAGCATGTGTGAGTGCCTGGACTCTACCCCCCAGCACCACATGGAAGTAACATGGAGGGCACACCAACAGAATGGATGATGGAGCAGTACTTTGCTACCATTCTCTCTCATATCCTACTATCCTCCCCTAAAAATATAGAATAAAATCAGGCTAGGGAAGTAATCAGGGGTATTGTGTATATATGGGATCCTGCACTCAGTACTGGCATTACACTTAAAAATATACTGAACTCAATAGGTAATATTATTTCAGAAAATAAAAAACAAGTACATGAGGAGGGTAAGAATGCTCTATGAGAAGATAACTATGTTCTCTGACATGAGGGCAGCAGTAATTAAAACAGACCCACTATTCAGGGCCTTACAATAGGTGTTTTTTTTTTTACCAGGCAAGCTGCTTCTCTTCACTGGTGAGTAGAAGAAACTAGTCTCTCTCTGGGATGCAAAGAGGCCAACACACACAATATCACTGATTATTCTTAGTATTATAGGCACACAGGACATTGTAAAGTTCTTCAAATGTCTACTAAAAGCCCATAGTTCCAAACTGTCTATTTTGAAAATGTGTTTTCTGGTAAAGTATATTTTATATTTAATGTGTTTTATTGATATGTAAGAAAAGTAAATATATTGATTTGTTTTTCAGTAAAATTCTTCTTGAACACTGTAGAATATCTCAGCCAAAGAGAAACAGGAATAAGTGGTTTTGTCCACTCTTGGGCAGAACTTCCTTTGGGATAATAAGTCAGACACAGCTATAGAACATTGCTGTCAATGTAGACAACAGGGGCAGCAATTACTCCCAACTCTGAAGGGAGGCTGGGTCAACAAACTTTGCCACTCGAGGAAGACTGGTCCTGAAATGAGTGTAGCCTAGAATATTTTTAGCTATGTCCATGCAATGCAAGCGAGCTCAGACTGACAGGGATGCAGAGGTTACACAAGCTCCTGTGCTAAATATGAATAAAAATGGGCCCAAAGTCAGATCAGTGGGATTTACTGTTAATAGTATTTATATACTTTTCCCATATTTGGAAGTCTCTCTCTACCCTCTCTCTACCCTCATTTTGCTTTCTAGACCTATCTGACACCATCTTCCAAGATAGTACTCCTAGCCCACCTACATATTAGCTGTTGGGTTCAGTCAAAAATAAGTAAAGTCATAAGCCCCTGGAATATACCTAAAATAGACATCCTAGCTCCTTCCAACATGAAGAGCCCAAATTTCATTTGCTATATTTTTACCTTTAGGTGTCTGATTATTAAACAAATTATTCTGCTATATATCTTAATATTTTCCAGCCACCAAGTTGTAGATGCTGTCATGATGCCAACTTGACTTCCCTGGGCAGATGACCTCACCAATGTGTCCAGGAGCTTCACCTCCCCACAGCCCTACCCCATCAGAAAAATATAGAAAGAGACTTGGGGTCTGGATCCACCTGTCAACACCCATGTCCAGCAGAGAAGCAATTACAAAAGCCAGACCTTCCACTTTCTGCTCCCCATAAAGATATTTGGTCCATGTTCCCAGAGGGATAAAGAATATGGAAACTTTCAATGGGGGGGGGGGGGATATGGAACTCTGGTGGTGGGAACTGTACTCCTCTTATACCACAGTCTTGTTAATCATTATTAAATCACTAATTAAAAAAAAAAATTAAAGGCAGGCACAGGCCTGTAGTGAGAGCAAGAACAGGAAGAGCTGAAAAGGCCCTTCAAGAAAACAAATGAGACTTACAAGGACTGGCTGGCTGCATTACAGTAGTTCTCTGCTATAAGCTAAGAATGTTAAGTGTATGGTACACCAATGAAAGGGCTATCTTACCCTAGAATACTGCAGCATTAAAAAGAATAATATGAGAGGGAGAAGGGCTCCTGAGCCAGTTTTCCAGTGTGAATGTATATCTGGGCACATAGAATGAAGAACCAATTAGAGTGAAATATTTTAGTGAAGCACAAGGAAGGAAGTATGTCTTGGCTATCAACTTAGCATTTATTAAGTGCACTTCAAATGTTGAAAATTAGGAGTCGGGTGGTAGCACAGTGGGTTAAGCACACGTGGTGCAAAGCACAAGGACTGGCTTAAGGATCCCGGTTCGAGCCCCTGGCTCCTCACCTGCAGGGGAATAGCTTCACAGACGGTGAAGCAGGTCTGCAGGTGTCTATCTTTCTCTCCCCCTCTCTATCTTCCCCATCTCTCTAGGTCTCTTTCAGTCCTAACAACAATGACATTAATAAAACAATCTAAAAAATTATTTTCTTAGTGAAATATAACAAGATTAAATAAGTCAACTACAAAATTAGAAGGTTAAATTAGTCTTGACAGCAGACTATTCCTTGGCAACTGTGGGAGTAAGGCAGTTGGCTAACATCTGAATAGAATCAGGAGAGAATTTTGTTATCCATCTCAGTTTCATGCTACTGAAATTGAATGAAGGACTTTCTCTGTCACTTCTTGAGACCACATTCACATGAGATTTGGAGTAGTAACAGGAAACTACAAAAAAACGGGATGGTAAATAAAAAAATTAAAAATTAAAAAAAAATATGGGATGGGAAAAGAATTCAGATCTCTTATGATCCAAACTAAACAGATTTACATGTGACTCTTAATTCTGGCTTGTCTAGTAATTTTAACCATTCATTATATGAATTATTGAAGTGTCTACAGCTGGAAAAAGGTGGTACCAGGTGGCCCTACATTAACATAACCTGGCAACCAGTAGGGTATTTACTAGAAATCCAGAAAACTATCATTTAATTAACATCAGAGGAAGAGAAAGTGTATTTGGATAGGTACTATGAATGCCACTGGGAGGATTTTTTTTCTACCCCCCCAATTCTGTCTTGAATCATAAAGTCATGAGTACAAATGTTTTTGTAAAATTAAAATATAAATGGTCTTAAAATTCAGCAAAACTGAAAACCTCTGCAAAACTTAAGAGTGTGCATGTATGTAAGAAAGCCTTTCAGAAATCAGTTATTTGAAAAAAGCAAAATTTCAGGATACTTTATTTTTTTGAGTTTATATTATAAAGTAATATGAAATTCTCAAAACATAAAATGAAAAACAAAAGAATAAATTTTAATTTAAAAATTATATTATGAACATAGTTCATTGCAGGGAAGAAATAAATTACCTTTATCTCTGAAGCTTGGCATGTGAGCTGCCCCACTGTCATTTCAATAAATGGATGGGGTCATAAGAGTAATAAGTAAACTAAAGTAACTATAATGAGGTTTTAAATTTATTTGTTTTATTAATGACAGAAGGGTGAAAGAAAGAACCAGCATATCATTTTGGCACATGCAATGCCAGTGATTAAACTCAAGACTTCATGAATTTATCTACTGCACCTTCTCATGGGATGTCTATTATTGTTTATTTTTTTATAGTACATTCTTAAATTTATTTTTAATTTATTTATTGGGGAATTAATGGTTTACAGTCAACAGTAAAATATGGTAGTTTGTACATGCATAACATTTTCCCATTTTCTACATAACAATATAGCCCCCACTAGGTCCTTCTCTGCCATCATGTTTCAGTACCTGAACACCCCCCCACCCCGAGTCTTTTACTTTGGTGCTATATGCATATATTTTTTTCAACTTTAGTGTTAAGTACTTCAAACCAATGAAGTTTTTATAATAATAAATTAATTGTTCACAATGTAGAAAATTCATATAAATTAAGAAAAAAAATATCAGAAGTAGCAAAGCATGGGACTTAGAATATGTATACAAAAGACTGAAGTCAGGAGGGAAAAATTCACTACTAAGTAACTGAAGAAATAAACACGTTTACTTATATAGTTGATAGACAATAACAAAGAATAATGTTACCTACCCTTTTTCCCCAAAGCATACTGTACATAGAGTCATATACTAGCTCATTCAATTCTACATCTGCGATGAGAAAAATACATTTTGCCCCTGAATATCTGTTCAGGTTCACTTACATAATACAGGGGTTTCTGTCTGGGAATTCAACATTCATATGATGCAGCTGATTGAATTTGCAGGTGTAGAAAACCCACACAAATTCTACACAAAAGTCCAATTGCCCAACTTAACAACCAAGGGTCAATTGTAATCATTTTTACAAATGAAGCAACTGAGGAAGTAAAACCTTATACAAGCACTTTTATAGTAAGTGAAAAAGTCAGGATTCGTGTGGTCCAGGAGGATAGGGCTTTGGACTCTCAAGTATAAAGTCCCAAGTTCAATTCCTGGCAGCACATGTACCAGAGTGATGTCTGGTTCTTTCCCTCTCTTCTATCATTTCTCATGAATAAATAAATAAAATCTTAAAAAAAAAAAAAGTCAGGATTCAACCCTAGGCAATCTGGCTCTAGTACTGACCCTGCTAAAATTCTAAACATACTGCCCTTTTTAAGAAAAGGTAAAAACTTCAACTCAAGAAACTCATTAAATACCAACAAGAGGTAGAGGCACTTTGCCAGGTGCTTCAGACTGATAGATTTAGAAACCATAGGGAAAGCCCCACTTGAGTTTGAAAGTAGTAATATTTATGTAATAATACCAGATAAGTGATGCAGAAATAACACAATGGAAAGTGAAACTGATCCTATTAAGCTTTGGGGAATAGACCAAAAAAAAAAAAAAAAAAAAAAAAACCAAAAGAGATGCCCACAGATGACTGTTTTATAAAATAAACTGAAGTTCTCCAAAAATATGTGAAGATGAAAGAACCTGTCAGGCAGAATACAAAGCATATACAAAAGCACATGTATTCCAAATATCATTATGGGGCACTGATGTGGCAAAATAATAATAGACAGGCATGATGTGATGAACAACTGAATAAATTAATATATGAGAGGAAGGTGAATTAAGCCAGGAATGAATCAGAGGAAGGCTAAGCAATTTCTAGAGTCAGGAAATAGAGGCAATAGAATTACAGTGGTGACTCAGAGCTTTGGTACAATTGTTTTCTGCAAAACAATCTGTCTGACAAGTATGTGGTAAGGTGAAGGTAGCAGTGCAGACTTTTCCCCAAGAATAAAGCAGAATAAACACTCCTTGCTGCCTCTGGGAATGTGAGACAGGAGGTAGCCAAGTTGAGTGTTCCCAGCTCAAAGTTGAAGACCACATGTGTATTTCAAAATTATTCTGTACTCTAAAGCACTTAACTTTGGCAAACTAGAATGCAAAACACATGACTTATGTGAGAATTATAACATTTATATTTGTAATGCAGATACAGAACTGAGTAATAATTCTGACTATTTAATGTAACATAATACAGTAAAAACTATACAGGTATAAAGTAAATTACAGATACTATACCTTTAGGTGACAAGGAGGTTTTAGATAAATTTAAATGCTTTAATCCCTTTGGGAGTTTGGCAAATTGAGTACTTAAAGAGGACACACCTAAGAAAGATTCAAAAGAAAAAAAGAGATTAGAATTCTCAAGTTCTCAGAATAGCACTTTTATTTACAGCACCTGAAAACTAACTTAAGTTTGATTCCACTTTAAGGGACTGTTCTTTTTTTCCTATCTAATGTCAAAGCTTTAGTAATCATCTCCCAGTTGATTTTCCTTTCTGTGTTAATCTATAGGGTAGGAGAGAGACTGACAAGTTAAACATAAAAATATCAAGACCTTACATCAAGAGATGTTTTTGTCTTTGGACAAAGTGGTAACTTCTCTTCTAGTCTCATTTCATATGCAATCTTGCCAAAAGAAATACAACTCCTCTCCTTTTTAGCCTACAGCTTTGAAAGAGCTGATCACTCTTCTACTCTTCTGAATAAGCAGGTGCATGCTATTTACTACTGTCAAGAAAATGGTACAATATTAACTATTCAGATAAGAATCCCAATACTTAAAGGGTTTGTATTGACAATTTCAGAGAACCACCAACATTGTAACTTCACATTGTAACTAGAGGTAGGTTTTGTAACATAAATAGTTTGGGAGGAATTTACAATACTGAAAATCAGATATTCTTTAAATTTAATGACTAAAGGTGAAGACTATGAACACTAGCTCATTCATCCAGAGACTCAATGAATGTAGATTGTGCTCTGGGAGGAAATGAATGACACCTGAATGAATGTCTTTTTTTAGGTCCTTTAACTAAACTGCTGCCAGTGAGTTATTACCTCCCTGGGGCATATTGTGGGGCAAGTCCTTAAAACAGTATTTACCCTGAGGCTCCCTAGTACTATCTAGTACTAGTACTAGACACTATTATGCTGACTGCTGCCCTATTTTAGAACCCAATATTCTCTACAATTTTTAAAGCATTGTTTATTTTTATTTGGTAGAACACAGAGAAATTCAGAGAGGGGGAAGATAGGGAGAAAGAAATAGAGAAACCTTCAGCATTACTTCACCACTTGTGAAGCTTTCCCCTTGAAAGTGGGGACCAAGGGCTTGGACCTGAGTCGTTTTGCATGGTAATACATGCACTAAACCAGGTGCACCACCACCTGGCCCTTTCTCTACAAATTTTATCAAGAAATAAATATGGAAGAAATAGCCTGAAGACAGATTAACCCTCTAGATGAATATTTTCTCAAGGATGGTGGTTCTTGAAGCTTCTAATTATATTCCCAAATCGCTGTCAAACATTGTTTTCATAGTCGTTTCACTTTCATATTTTTCATAATTCAGGCAATTAATTAACTATAGTCTAAATATTTTATCTAAATATTTCTAGAGAACTGAATATGCTAGTCCAGTAATTACACATTTCACTAATGAAATAGATAAAATTTTAAATCTATATGGTTTTATTATCATTGTCTCAAAATACATGACATAGGGCCAGCAAAATAGCTCACTTTGATAATGCACTGCTTTGCAAAGTGTGCAACCCAGCCCTCAAAGTATTGGAGGACGCTGTAGTTTCTCTCCTCTTTCTATCTCTAGTTGAAAGGGTCATTCCAGAGAGGGTCAGGTGATGGTACACCTGACCGAGTGCACATACAACCCACATTCAAACACCCAGTTCCCACCTGCAAGGGGGAAATTTTCACAAGAGGTGATGCAGTGCTGCAAGTGTCTCAGTGTCTTTCTCTTTTTTATTTCTCCCTCAACTCTCACTGTCTCTCTGTCTTGATCCAAGTAAGTATTTTAAAAGGCTTAGAAAATAGACTATGTTTATAAACACATATGCACATGATATATGATATGAGAAAATTTTAAACACTTTTCTACTAACAGTAAAACAAACAACAGAGCTAAGGTAAGATATAGGAGATATGAAGAGTTTAATGAAAAATCTCTCTCCCTCTCAATTTCTCTCTGCCTCTATCCAATCATTAATACAAAAAGTTTGAAAACTTTCAAGATGGGGAGTCGGGCTGTCGCGCAGCGGGTTAAGCGCAGGTGGCGCAAAGCACAAGGACCGGCATAAGGATCCCGGTTCGATCCCCGGCTCCCCACCTGCAGGGGCGTCGCTTCACAGGCGGTGAAGCAGGTCTGCAGGTGTCTATCTTTCTCTCCTCCTCTCTGTTTTCCCCTCCTCTCTCCATTTCTCTCTGTCCTATCCAACAACGACAACAACAATAATAGCTACAACAATAAAACAACAAGGGCAACAAAAGGGAATAAATAAATAAAATAAATATTAAAAAAAAGAAAACTTTCAAGATAATTAGACTTAAAATATATGCATTTCTGAGTTAATGATCTTTATTTACCTATATTCACTGAGTTGCTTTTATTTCAGGCAAATGAAAAAACAACCCAGTAAACAGTAACAACCAAGTAGGTGTTGATTATTACTTTTAGTATTTGTTTAATGATCACTACAAATGACAGGTATAACTGGTAGGAATACTAAGTGAACTAAAATTTGGTTGGTTAATCTGATAAAAATCCCCAGGGTGGGGTCAGGCGGTGGTGCACCCAGTTAAGCTCACATATTACAATGCACAAGGACCCAGGTTTATTTACAGGGGGAAGCTTCACAAGCAATGAAATAGTGCTGTGGGACTCTCTCTCTCTCCCCACCAGTATCTCCCCCTTCTCTCTTAATTTCTCTCTGTCTCTAACCCAAATAAATGAATTCCTAGGGCATCATCCCTGTAGATAGTCAAGAATCACTACCATTAGGCAAACATTAATTCAGATCAATTATCCAGGAGAGTCAAGTCACTGGAGTTCATGAAGACACAGGCTACCTGAATTATTTTCCATTTGGTCACTGAAATCAATGAGTACCACAGCCATTTCCTGTGGCTGCTTCTCACCTGAGCCAGTGACCAGGAAGCCCAGCAATGATTACACAAATCATTCAAGAGGTTCGCTGTCAAAGCTTTCAAGTCATTGCTATATTCTTTAATGAGGAGATTCTATTTTTGAAATTAATCTGCATTTCAATAAAAATAAATTTCTAAGTAACAAGTTACTTAGGTTCCTAAGAAGAAAAATCACCTCAGTAAAAAATTAAATACGTTAATTGTTGAAAATATACTATTAATATTTTTGAACTACAACTAAAATTGCACTAGGGAGAAAATTTTAACTCTGAATACATAAAGAAAAGCTAAAAACTAATGAAGTATCTATCCCAAGATGTTTGCAAATATAGCAAACTAATGTCCTCCCAGCCCCATAAACAGAAAGGAGGCAATAAGGGAAGAGAGCTATTAAACTACAAGCAGCCATAAAATAGAAATAAAAACAAAACATAATAAAAGCTTTCTCCTCAAAAATACTAGTAAAGTTGATATACCATCAAAATTGGCTTTTTAAAAAGGAGAGACCAGAGAGATATTTCAATAAAGCAGCTCAAAAAACTGACAGGGGGAGTTGGCTGGTTGCACCGTGGGTTAAGTGCACGTGGTGCAAAGCAAAAGGACCGGCGTAAGGATCCCGGTTCGAGCCCCCAGCTCCCCACCTGCAGGGGAGTCTCTTTACAAGCGTGTCTATCTTTCTCTCCCCCTCTGTCTTCTCCACCTCTCTCCATTTCTCTCTGTCCTGTCCAACAACGATGACATCAGTAACAACAACAATAATAACTACAACAATAAAACAACAAGGGCAACAAAAGGGAATAAATAAATAAATATTTTAAAAAAGGGAAAACAAAGGGGAAAAATCTAGGTAACCAATGGGTATGGCACTGATTTTTAAGATACTATAACCAAAGGACATGCATCTTGCTATGCACACAGTCCAAGTTCAACCACCAACCACACAAAGAGCTGATGTGTCACTAGAAGAAGCTTTGGCACACAGCTTCTATCGCTTTCTCTTTGGCACAAAGTCTCTATCGTGTTATCTGAATGAATAAGTGACTTGAAATCTCACATCTGTAGGACACCAGCTCTACAAAAAAAAAAAAAAAAAGGTGTGGGGCCATCAAATTATTAAAATCAGAACACAATATAAACACAAACA